>NC_137675.1:65185983-65188483 GCF_963989245.1 Nansenia antarctica | reverse complement strand
CACACAGTCTCACAGACACATAGTCATACACACACACACACTTACATAGTCACTCACAATCACACACACAGTCACTGTCAGTCCAGAGCTTGAATCAGCAAATATGTCTTTTTGTCTTTTTAATATTGCCTTTAAATGACTACCGGTAAATAATTAAATGATGATTATATAATGATTAAAGCACTTTGAGCGGCAACGTTTGCAGGAAAAGTACTATACAAATAAAGATTATTATTATTATTAAGCTTTTTCAGGTACCTTCAGCCTTTGAACTTATCTTTTACCGAGAGCTGAAGTTACTTGTCCAAATACAACGTTTTTGAAAAAGCAATTTATGTCAGATTAACAAATTTGACTACTATTGATTTGTATTTCATAATGATGTATCCTTTGTGTTTTCATGTATTCATTAAACAATATTTTATAATTATTTTAAATTATTATGAAGGGGTAATCAGTGATTTCTTTTAGGTTAATTTAATTGGCAACAATAGGCATTAATATTTACGAATATTTACCAAAGATGCTTTGGGTAAGGGTTAGGGTTAGGGTTAGTGTGTGTGTGTGTGTGTGTGTGTGTGTGTGTAACTCTGTGTGTGTGTGTGTGTGTAACTCTGTGTGTGTGTAACTCTGTGTGTGTGTGTGTGTGTCCCAGAGGAGAGCGAGGAGACCCTGAGGAGCACCAAGGAGGTGCAGAGGAAGGCGGAGGAGAAGTTCTCTGTGCTGGAGGAGATGCAGAACGCAGAGCAGGAGAGGGAGAAGGAGCTGAAGGAGGCGCAGCAGCAGCTGAACCGGGCCAAGGCCAAGGCCGACGCCTTCAACAAGAAGCTCAAGGAGAGGCAGCAGGTGTGTGTGTGTGTGTGTGTGTGTGTGTGTGAGAGAGAGAGAGAGTGTGTGAGGTTGTTTGAGGGTGTGAGAGAGAGTGACCCTCTTTATGGTGTGTGAGAGAGAGAGATAGCGAGTGACTTTATGGTGTGTGTGTGTGTGTGTGTGTGTGTGTGTGTGTGGTCCTAGGAGTAGTGTGTTTGACAGTGAGTGTGTATGAGATAGCGAGTGACCCCTTTATGGTGTGTGTGTCTAGGAGGTGGAGTCTGTGGGGTTGGAGGTGGAGGAGCTGCGGAGGGAGCAGGCGGGGTACCAGCACCAGCAGCAGCTGCAGGCCGTGGACGAGGCCATGAAGGCCCTGCAGGAGCAGATAGACACCATGGCCGTCAGTGTGGCGGAGAACAAGGTAGGACTCAGACCTGGGTCTCCCCTCCTAGCTCACTGAGCTAAAGCCACACACGATCAGGTAGACACTGTGTCATGTGTGTGTGTCTCTCTCTCTCTCTCTCTGTGTCTCTCTGTGTGTCTCTCTCTCTGGTAACAGTTTTGAGGTGTGTGTGTGTGTCGTATGTACGTCTCCATGGTACAGTACTGAGCTGTGTGTGTGTGTGTGTGTGTGTGTGTGTGTGTGTGTGTCGTGTGTACGTCTCCATGGTACAGTACTGAGCTGTGTGTGTGTGTGTGTGTGTGTGTGTGTGTGTGTGTGTACGTGTCCATGGTGACAGTACTGAGCTGTGTGTGTGTGTACTATTTTAAAATGTAAATGTAAATGTAAATGTGTGTGTGTGTCGTGTGTACGTCTCCATGGTACAGTACTGAGCTGTGTGTGTGTGTGTGTGTGTGTGTGTGTGTGTGTGTCGTGTGTACGTCTCCATGGTGACAGTACTGAGCAGTGTGCTGTAGCCTGTGACTCCACACAGAGTGATGAGAGGGTTCCTGCCGACAGGGCCTGTAGAGGTGTCGGGTCTCCTGTGCGATGGTTCCCTACATACTAATACCTAGTGATACATAGTAGGGCTGGGACGACGCGTCGACTTGCGTAATGTGCGTCGGTGCGTCGCAAAAAACAACAACATCTAGCTGCAATTGCGGCACTGCGCCGACGTGGTGGCGGGGGCGCTGTTTCGCAAATAAGTTAGCTTTCGTTTTTGCTAGCGAAACAGCTGATAGTTGATGTTGACTGCTCAAGGAGAATACATATTTGAAAGTACAGAATGCCTGAGAGCCTTATATTGCATTATATTATATTATATTTTGAATGGTCATCTGGTGCCTGAATATTGTGTTTTCCTTTACATAAATAATGACATTTCCACCATAAATTGATGCAGAAAGGTCACAAATTGGTGCATATCAATTCACCAGATTGCAAGAAATTAAGTGTTTGATGTTTAAGGACCCCCAGACAGCCCTGCTTCATGGGTCCCCCCCGATGTCAAACACCACTGGTACCACCACCGCCTCATTTTGAGCCAGGAAAAACCCTGATGGCCATGTTGGCATTCAAGTTGGCTAAACATAGCAGTGAGTCTGCCCTGTGTCTGGGGCTGTTTGACAGAGGCAGTTACAGTAGTAGTAGTAGTAGTAGTAGTAGTAGTAGTAGTAGTAGTAGTAGTAGTAGGTCGCCGAATTAAAGGTGTCTGTGTTTAATTGCGGGCCCACAGACAGCCCTCAT
>NC_137675.1:65133483-65180983 GCF_963989245.1 Nansenia antarctica | reverse complement strand
CTCCATTGCTTGTAAACAATCTCATATTTTGGGTTATGATTGGGTAAGTAGCTTGTACTAGCAGAAGTTGGAGGATGGGCTCTTTGTAATGAATGGAACTGAATAAGGAATGGTGTCAAACATTCTGTTCCATGCATTCCAATAAGCACATCCTCCGATTTCTACCTCCATCAGCCTCCCCTGCTCTGAAAGTGTATGACATAGCCTACTGGTAACTATCATTGTGTCACATTGATTTAACAGCCTGTGGATTGGTTCAAGCAATGTCTCTTACACCAATATGTTCCTATATAAATCCATGTGGGGAAGTGCAAACAGCAAACGCCTCTCTGGGGTAGTGGAAGAGCTGGCCTGAAACCAACCATTTTAAAGGCTTTTAAAGAAATTAATGAGAAAAACAATTAGTTAATTTATTTTACAATTCCAAAAGCTGGGAAACTAAAAACAGATGCATTGGCAACTAAAATCACCTCACTTTGGTAGAAGTCAACAGAATTGACACACATTATTACAAATAGCAGGTGCTCAAATCATCTCATCAGCATCAATGGTACGCATTGTGACTGCGTACATTTTTAAATATATGTATTGTGAATTGTATAAGGGACCAAAATAAACATTCTCAATCAATCAGCTTCACAATCTAGCTTTAGATAAGGGGAAGAATACAACCAACACATGACTGCAATGGAGAGAATGGCACTACCATAACACTGAAGTGAAACACAGAACACTCATTCTTTACACTTTGAAATCATTGAATGGAACAGTTTGATATGGTGACTGTCTTTAGGGCCACTCCTTCACAACGGTTAAATGACCGTTAATTAGGCTAGGCTGTATTAACGGCCGTTAATCTATCAAACTGTAACACACTTTGCACCGCAAAGATGGATATATTAACACAAATAAGTGTCAAATGTATTAATGGTCGTCTAATTAGTTAAATGATGAATGGTCTTCAGAAGAGGACGTAGGGCAGGGACATGTTCAGGTTGTAAATGACCCCTTTAAAGACAATGTGTTTAAGTTATATTGTATATATTTGGGGGTCTTTGTATTTAACTTGTAATTGTAAATGTAGATTTTCAATATGGTGTTTATGCACCATAACGTAACTTTTATGTTGACAGCCACGGAAATATATATATATATATATATATATATATACAGTATATATAGTATATAGTCCTATATCCTAGGACTGAAACGATGGAAAGTTGAAAGCGCTACCCTGTGAGGTACAACGTGGGTTCGTGCAACAGTAGAGGCCCGTCCGTCCCCATAGTGTACGACCAGGGAGACGCGTGGACCACCACAAACTTTTACGGACCCTATTCAAGAGGTATGAGGCTCTTAAAGATCTACATTTAACCTAAAACGTGTAGATTTAGCGACCGCTTGTGGTCAGAAGCTGCATCATACACCTTTTAATACCCAGCTGTATCATACACCTTTTAATCCGATTCCTGGGGATGCACATGCGGGATGACCTGACCTGGAAGGACAACACAAAAGCCACCATCAAGAGGGCACAACAGCGGCTATACACCCTGAGAGTCCTCAGGAAGGAACACAGCAAGCAGGAGATACTGGTGACCTTCTACCGCGGCGCAGTGGAGAGCATCCTCACCTACGGCATCTGCAACTGGTTCTCCAGCTGCACTACAGCGGAGGGAAATGCGCTACAGAGAGTCGTGAGAACAGCACAGAAGATCACCGGCGCCCCCCTCCCCTCTCTGGAAGAGCTGTACAACACACGCTGTCTCAGGAAGGCCTCCAAGATCTCCAGGGACCCGACCCACCCTGGGTACGAACACTTTACCAGGCTGCCCTCGAAAAGGCGGTTCAGGACCTTGGGCGCAAGGACAAACAGACTGAAGAACAGCTTCTACCACAGGGCCGTCCAGGCCCTGAACACAGCAAAGACCTAGGTTCTGGGCCCTGGACAGTCTGGACGGATTGATGGCAGCTGCTGGACTGAAAAAAATCAGGTGTAGTGCTGAGGCACAAACATGTACATTTCAAGCCTGCAAACTGCGACACTTTAAATAAATGTGAAATAACACTACTGTGCAATATGACAACCCTAGTCGTCTATCTGTACAGTATAGTATAGTGGATAGTGTACATAGCCTCTATTTATGTAAACCAGCTCCTTCCCTTCTTGTGATTCTTTTTAAAAAGTTTTTTTTTTTTTCCCTTTCCTAACACCAGGGGAGCCACCCCTCCTAAATTTCGTTGTTTGGTACCTGTACTGTAGCAATGACAAATAAAGACCATTCATTCATTCATTCATTAATATCATATACCTTTTAATACCCAGCTGCATGCTGAATCTTTGTGAGAGTTGTGACTACAACTATATAATTTTAATTATTTAATTTTAAATAAACTATTTAATAGTGTGTTTCTATTAAAGGGGAATTCCAGGCAGGCTTCATCACATTCAGAGCCATAAATAACCAACGGGCAGCCATGGCCATCTGCTCTGGAGTCAAACCTACTGGCTGTAACACTGAACATGTGAGTCAACATGTTACCCTATAAGAGACATTCTGTGAATAATGCAAAAATGTTGGTGTGTGTGCACCTGCGAAGGCCACTGAATGTACATGCACGTTTATTTGCATCATACCAACTGTGTACCGGTATGTGTGTTTCTCTCATTCCTCGTGTGTGTGTGTGTGTGTGTGTGTGTGTGTGTGTGTGTGTGTCATGTGTCATGTAAACTCTTTACAGTCTTTCTTGATTTTAGAGATGCTTTTGGGACATTAGCTCACAATATAATGATTAGATCACTGGAAGAGATACAGCTACCCCAGCTATTCATTGACATTGTGAGAGATGTGTACCGAAGCTCCACCATCCAAGTAATCTGTGGGAAGCAGCTCACTCGCCCAACACCACTTCAGACAGGCATTAAAACTGGCTGTCCATGGAGCGCGGTTAATTTCGTAATTGCCATCAACCAGTGGATTAAGTGGCTGTGTCAGTGTGCCCCTGAGGGTGTCATCTCCCCCAACCCAGTGCAGGGCTACGCAGATGATGTTGTCCTGGCCTCCAGGGAAGAGAGCGTCATCAAGAACATGCTCTGCAGGACGGATCGTTTTCTGGAATGGTCTGGCCTGGAGGTCAAAGCCAGCAAATGTGCTGTCCTGTATGAGAGGCGGAGTGGGGGGAACAGGTGGTACCACTCAAAAACAGACACACCCCCTGTGTTCTCTTTAGCAACACAGCCCATTCATGTAAATTCTCTCCATGAGACATACCCATATCTTGGACATAAAATTAACATCGCAGGAGAGTGGAAGGAGCAAGTCAATAACATCCTGACTGAGTTCACTTCCAGGCTGGACTTGATAGACAGTTGTCCTCTGCCACTAACTATGAAGTTAGAAGCCATCAGGCAGGTGGCCCTGTCCAAAGTTCAGCACCTCTTCTCCAATGTCCACATCCCCCAGAAAGTGCTGTGTGAAATGAACAACAAGACTGTGAGCGTAGTGCGCAGGTGGCTTGGACTCAATTCACACAGCACCCGTGACATCATCTTTCATCCCCAATGGGAGGGAGGGCTAGGGGTCCCCAATGTAGAATGGATCTACACCAGCATGAGAATTTCCCATCTTCTCAGGATGCTTAACAACGACGACAAGGACGTCAGGGAGCTGGCCCGCTCCTCCATGTTCCTGGACCTGAGGAGAAGGAAGGTCCCAGTTGCCAGGGGGGCGGAGCCCCACTTCCTTGGGTTCAAGAGGAAACCCAGCGGAAAATTGGACACTCATTCCGCTGGTTTTGGAGTCTGGTCTGATTGGCCAGACCTGAATGACCTCTGTGTCCGAGCCGGGGTGTCCCTGGAGTGGGTGCGGTCTGACTCTGAGACTGTTCGGGTCTCAGAGAACTGTATATCTGACCCTCTCACACAGGTCAGGGCAACAGCCTCCTTTGCTGGACAGAGCCACCAGCTAACATCTAGAGGGGCCAGACGGACTCTCATGGACCTTCATCAACATCAACAACAACAACACTGGACTGGTCTGAAACTCCAGGGAAAACTGGCATGTCTTCCCACAGCTGATCACTCTGTTTCCCATTCTTTTCTAAAAAACACTGCACTCGATGAGGACATTGTCATATTCACAACCAAGGCCAGATTACAAGTCCTTCCTACCAGACTCAACCTCTCTATTTGGTTTCCCTCCACTCAGGTTCCTCATTGCTTGCACCACACCACAGAACAGGTTACAGAAACACTTTCACATATCTTGAATGGCTGTTATGTTTACAAAGGAATGTATATAGCACGTCATGACAGAATTGTGAGCCTAATAGTAAAGGACATATCACTCCACTTCCCAGTTACAGTGAAAATGTATACACATGCTTGTGTCAATGCATCCATGTTCAATTTCTGTAATGACCAATGTCACTTTTCACAGTTGTCTGCTAACACACCAGATGTTGTTGTTGTTAATGAAGAGTCCAGAGAGGTGTCTGTATTAGAGGTAGCATGCACCTTTGATATAAGCCTAGAGGAAGCCTTCATGACTAAGGTCATGAAATACCAGCAGCTTGTAGACACCATCTCAGAGCTAGGCTATAGGTGTACGCTATTAGTCTTTATATTTGGCAGTCTTGGACATGTGCACAGATTGGTTGTCAGAGGACTACGTCTACTGGGAATGTCCAAGGGAGAAGCAAAAAGGCTCAGCAAGTATTGCTCTGTCTCTGCGATTATTGGCAGCCGCCAAATATGGCGGAGACGGTGTTACTTGTACCCGTGAGTCTTGTCCTGTTGTATGTGAAAGACATTGTCCATGTCTGTTTGTGAATGCATCCCATCTGTGCCTTCAGTATTTGTGTCCTTGTATACTTGTTTCTATGTGGACAGAAATAAATGATTAAAATGTGTGTGTGTGTGTGTGTGTGTGCGTGCGCGTGCGTGTGTTCCATCATCCCCTCTAGAAGCTGGGAAGCTGTCTAGAACTTCCATTTGGGAAGGGGCGCACACACACACAATCCTATTAACCAGGTAATCTCTGAGCCTATCTGCCATATGCTCATCCACCACCAGTCTCCATATTTCTTTAGCTTCTTTCACACAGCCCAAGAACAGGTGAGACTGTCAGAGAGATTCAATGTTTTATTTGACAGTGCTTTCAAGACTTTCCAAGAGTCATGACCTTATGGAGAACTATACAATATCTGGATGACTATAAAAAAATGGTTTTATCTACCCAGACCATGCTGCTGTTTCCTCTGGCTGACAGGAACCAGGGATGACCTGTCGTCGGTGTTGTGATGTGCTGTGCGTGTGCTGGAGGATCAGTCTCATCTAAGGGAGCTGTTTGCCTTAGAACTGGGCTCTGGAATCTAACAGCATGTGGCGCACCTTTGCTAGGAGATGCACCACGTCACCTGGAAGCTGTCAGACATCAAAGAGGAGTCTGGTGACAGATTGGCCCTCCAGACTGTCACCTCCTCTCTGATCCCATATCAGAAGGCATTGGCATGCTTACAGTATATATGCTTTATTTTGATACATGCTCACAATGTTTTTTAGGCAGCAAAACGGAATGACTGCATATTCATTTAGGTTGTACATTTGATTAAAGTCTATTATTCAATAGTTTGTTCATGATCTGATGATGATGATGATGATGATGCATTGTTATAGTTGGAGTGGCTAACAGGGGTAAATATGTTATGACGTCTTTTGGAAAAGTAAGCTAAAGATGCAATGAGTATGATGTTGTTTTGCAGTGTGGCAACCAAAGTGAAGACTGTGCTCCAGCACGTGCGGAGCAATTAGAGAAATGGGCAGGCCTCCCACATAACTCCTGTGATGTCACTATCACCACCAACTTGTTTCAATATAACTCTAGTACAAAACTAGTACGGTAGTACAAATCCTTTCTTATGGTAAATTCGTCACCTAGGAAACACACCCCCACTTTATATGGTGAGCTATGCTGTGCTTGTGTAACTGACCTTCAAAGTCATTGTGAAGCTCCAACAACTGCTTGTAACTGGGTAGTATTAAGTAGTACGAAATGAAACTACATAATGAAATTCTTAGTGGCCTCTATAGGACATTAAATTGCTCACGAACCAAATACACTTTGGCCTAGTAAACATGTAATAGGTTTCTATGTTCTATAATGAAAATATGGTATTATACCTTTTACTTCTCAGTTAGGGGCCATCACACTTTATAACTTACAAATATCTAATTATGGCAGCAGTTCTCGATTGTTTATGCGAACATTTAGCATTTGCCCCATTACTTCTGGATCTCATCTGATTACAGAAACACAAAAACATCAAATGGACAATAGATGAACAAGATATTTATTAAATATAATCTTAAAATTACTTCAGTATGACAGATCAGTATGATGGAACAAAAGATGTTCACAGATGGCATTAAAGGGTTACAGAAGTCACTGATGTGGGTGTATGTTACAAACATGCGCAACACATGTCCATCCTGAAGCACTACCACCTCTCCCCTATGTTTCTCAATGAGATACCAAAATACCTAAAGAAAACCCTGCCTATAGGCCTACCCACACTCTGCAGAAACTCTCAGTTACAGCATAGTCAACAGCTCAGCAACAACAGATACACTGGGGATATAGATCTAAATCTGACATCCATTGCCAATAACCATTGCCAATAACTATTGGCAATGGAGCAACATTTGGGATCACTTCATTTTGTTTTCCTATCATGACACCCTTGTTCCTGGAAAGTGATGCAAGCCATTGTGGTACGGTGTTGTGACACAGCACACCATCAGATTTGACTGAAAGATATTGTGTTTAGAGTTATAGATTGTGGGTGCAGCAATTATATATACACACGCTGCTTGCCACATGTTCTTGTTACCTCATGTACCTTACTATCATAAGAAGTGTAAACTTCCCTCCCTCCCTCAAAATGTACAGTTCCTTCAATGTCTCCATTATCAACTAAACATCTAGTGTGAAACCCCCAAAACTCAATGCAGTGCACTACAAAGCTTTGTTCAAAACAAGAAGGCCATCTCTACTTGGTGGAGCTGTGTACAGTTAATTTGTGCATGGGTGAGGGGAAATGGAAAAACTACACTGGAATGTCAACTCTAGAGGTTAGGAGAGGTGGGTTAGTGCATTATATCTCTGGTGCTATCACTGGGACCATTTTGGCTGTGCTATCTGTCCTCAAGCTTCTCTCTCTCTCTCCCTCCCTCCACTCTCACAACATCTCTCTCAGCCAGAGCAAAAAGATTTCTCAGGACGAGCTGCACTCGTTTTCCATTTGCGGAAATAATAACGATTTAACACATGCAAATTCGCTTTAGAAAAATATGAGACAACGGATGGTTATGTCTTGTCTTTTTGATGTATATCATATTTTCTTACTAATTTTAACTATTATAGGACTGACTATTTGAGTTTCAGCAATTTTTTATAAGGAAATACTACATACATATCAGAGGACCAAAATAGAGAGAGGGAAGGTTGACAGATCTGCGGTGTGGTCACCCCCACCTAACCCTTCCACACCCCCAACCTCATTCTCAGGGGAGGAGGGTGGATGGCTAAGAGGGTAACATTTCTGTAACATCATCACAATATTTGCACATTGCCACAACATCACAGTAGGATTGTAAGATGTCTGTTTCCTGGGGATCCCACAAGCCCACAAGAGTGAGGACAGAAATGGGAGGAGAAGAGCGAAGGGAAGGGGTGGGTGTAGTGTGTTGGACCCTGCAGGTCAAGGCTGAAGGGCAGGCGGTCAGTCGAATGAGATGAGCTGTGCCTCTGCGCTTCCTGGGATGGCCTGGGGTTGCTGCTGCTGCACCTGCTGCTGAGGGCCACCAGGAGGAGCCATCTACACACAGAGACACAAACAAGAATGCTGAGAGGCGCTCGCTGATACAAAACACAGCTACACCACAAACATGCCAAAATGTCAGTTTGTCAGAGGTAAACGACAACTCATTGCGTATTCTGGTTTATACTGTTTGAGCGGAGGGAGAGAGGAAGCCATGAGCTCACCTGCTGCTGGTACATGGGCTGCTGGCCTTGCATGTAGGGCTGTTGGGGGGGCATGTTGGGGTCTTGACCGGGCAGTGCTGACATCATGTTCTGCATGGCGTACGGCTGGTAGCCCATGTAGCCCATGCCATTGGTAGGGGGTGCCTGTGGCATAGGGGGCATACTCTGGGCCTGGGACACGACGTTCTACAAAGGAAAGAGACCAGCATATCATTAAAGAGACCAGCATATCATTAAAGAGACCAGCATATCATTAAAAAAACACGCTAATGGACGTCTGTTGACCAAAACATCGGCATCTTCCCCAGATAAATACACTGCGTTCCAAATTATTATGCAAATGATATTTTTCTCAGATTTTCCTAAATAGTCGATGCAAATGACAATCAGTATAATTTTCAAGTCATCAACCGTTAGAGTATAATTCAAATTGTATTGAACAAACCTCCCAATGATGACAGTATTTTTTTTTTTAAATAAAAAACTCAAAATGCACTGTTCCAAATTATTATGCACAACAGAGTTTCAAAACATTTTATAGGTTGTAAAGAACTAAAAATGGTAATTTGATGAATTTAGGGTTAGGAGGTCATATTAGGAGGTCATATTTACTGAAATCAAAAGCTATTTCAAACAAAAACATCTTAACAGGTCAAGTTACATGTTAACATAGGACCCCTTCTTTGATATCACCTTCACAATTCTTGCATCCATGCCTATAGCAGCCAATGACACAGAGGTATTCTTTGCAGCATGACAGTGGGCTCAGAAATACATGAAGACTAATTTCCAAACAGTCTTGTTTACTGATGAGTGCCGTGCAACCCTGGATGGTCCAGATGGATGGAGTAGTGGATGGTTGGTGGATGGCCACCATGTCCCAACAAGGCTGCGACGTCAGCAAGGAGGTGGCGGAGTCATGTTTTGGGCCGGAATCATGGGGAGAGAGCTGGTAGGCCCTTTTAAGGTCCCTGAAGGTGTGAAAATGACCTCGGCAAAGTATGTAGAGTTTCTGACTGACCACTTTCTTCCGTGGTACAAAAAGAAGAACCGTGCCTTCCGTAGCAAAATCATCTTCATGCATGACAATGCACCATGTCATGCTGCAAAGAATACCTCTGTGTCATTGGCTGCTATAGGCATAAAAGGAGAGAAACTCATGGTGTGGCCCCCATCTTCCCCTGACCTCAACCCTATTGAGAACCTTTGGAGCATCCTCAAGCAAAATATATATGAGGGTGGGAGGCAGCTCACATCAAAACAGCAGCTCTGGGAGGCTATTCTAGCATCCTGCAAAGAAATTCAATCAGAAACTGTCCAAAAACTCACAAGTTCAATGGATGCAAGAATTGTGAAGGTGATTGTAACCAGGGAGTAGCTAAAAGGACTGTAGAATTTAGGAAGGGCTGGTTATCTAACTAACTCTGAGCTAAATAGGCAGTGTAGGAGGATACAGGCAGGGGGCGCCAGCAACCCTTTAGACTAGCAGTACTATCGTTAGCATTAGCATTAGCATTAGCATTAGCATTAGCATTAACATTAGCTAACAGACGACTAAACACACAGTAACGGTATCCCATATGAACAAACACATTTATTTATACAAATTATACACATCCCAAATATACTCCCTCCCCGCCGGCCACACACACACTCACTCACTCACAGTATCTGGCCTGAACAGGCTTAGAGTCCCGGACTGAAAGGAGCGCGTTGAGGCCTGGTTGGAGCTCGCATGTGCTTCGAGGAAGGTAGCAGACAAAGGGGGGGGGGTGACGTAGCAACTCGAAGGGAAAGGGGCTTCTTCGTAGTCCACGACGAGGTGTGAAGGGCTCAGGTCCGGGGGTCCACGGTAAGCTCCGGTGGAGTCAGCGGTCGGTCGCAATCCACTCGTGGAGGCGACGGCTCTGTCCAGCTTGGGTCTCGCTTGGTCCAACGTTAGCAGCCGGCTGCTGGCAAGGCTGGCTAACGGGGACACAGCTAAACGGGCTATCACAGTTGGGAACTCAATAATCACTATTCAGGTCTTCAGCTTCAGCACGGTGTGCGTGTTACTGACTCCGCCATCTTAGATCGACTTCTCGTTCGCTCTGCTTATTCTCACTCTCGTTACTCTCATCACTCTGATTCTCGTCACACTGACGCACAGAGCACTTCCGTCCCTATATATATCAACCGGACACAGCATCCGGGTCACGGACACACCCCGGATATACCACGTCATTAAACATATACATAAACATTACAATAACAATACATACACCTTCATGAAAACGTACATGAATAATATGGAAAATAATAAAGGAAAGAACAGGGGCAAAATAGGGCTGATTCGGGGAAACTAAACTGGCTCTAAATTGTGGGCCTTCATAACAGCCGCCCCATGAAACCCTCGGTTTCATTTAACTAGGGAAGGCACACTGGCTAGGCTGCTCTAGCAGCGTGAGGTAGGAGGTGATAGTGTCCTTCGTAATTTGAGGGAGCTCAATCAGGCGTGCCACAGGTCGGGTGTAAGTGCGACCACCAACGTCCACGATGGCCGTCCGCACCCTTCCATCCGGACCCGGCAGGACCTTGGTCACTCTGCCTGTCTGCCAGGCGGCGCGTGGAAGGGACTGGTCGATCACCAGTACCACGGCACCTTCGGACAAGTTGTCTCTCTCCCTCAGCAGAGTCTTCTGCTTCTCCTCGTCCTCTTCCTGAGCTGCTTGGCTTGTTCCTTCTCCTTCTTAGCCAGGTAAAAGAGGACGTCTTCATAGATCTCAAGCCTGTCTCTCTCTGGGACACAGCTCCAGACGTCCAGCTCTGCAAACATCTGCTCTGCTTCCTTGTATCTGGTGGTCGAGGACATTTGTCATGGTTCTCCAGGAATCGCTGATACGTCTCTTTAGACTCCTTGTACTTGATCCTGACCTCCTCCTCCGTCTGCACCTTGTAGGCATTAAACGCTTGCTTCTTCTCACTCAGCTTGGGCAGGGCGCTGTAGCTTGGGTCGTTGATGATCATTTTCATGGCTTGCTCCCATGACGCGTTGGATGAAACACCCTTCTCCTTCAGAAGCTCTTTGAAGGCCTGCTTGGCCTCCTCTTTTGTGTTCCACTTGTACGTTTTCTTCGCCAACTCCGGCCTTTCCTCCTTGGAGGCGTCTACAATACTGGCTGAGACTTCCATGGCTGACGTGTCCTCGACGGAGTTGACGGGTGCGTCAATGCTGACCTCGGCCACGTGAGGGTGCATGGCCACCTGCAGGTGTTCCTCGGCAACAGCTGTTGCCGCCATGGCCTCCATGTCCATCATGGTCGCCATGGTAGCAGCAGGATCAACCTGAAGAGTGGGGACGGGGGCGGTGCCAGGAGCTGCAGCTTCTACCGTCCCATTCTCCTCCGCTTTGATCATCGCTTCCAGATCTTCCAGCTCTTTGGGCTTGGTCCACCGGGACTCCTTAGTCTGGGAGTTGTAGTAGTAAGGCTTTCCCGTGTCAGACTTGTACTCCTTCCACGGGCACTTAGACAACATTTGCTCAGCAGGAGATTTCAGGTCGTCTGGTTTCTCCCATGAGGACTGTTTAGTCTCTGGGTTGTAGAAGTAGGTCTTCCCATCCAGAGACTTATGCTCTGTCCACAGAGACTTCTTCTTTGGTTGGTCATCCTGTGGTGAACCATTTGTGGTACTAACTGTTCCAGGTGCACTGGCAGCAATAGATTCCACTCCAGGCGGTCCTGTTGGCTGCATCGCTGCAGCTGGCATGTGATGGGGCATCATCATCCCGGGCATCATGGGTGGCATCATGCCTGGCATCTGCCCCATAGGGGGCATTCCCATCGGTGGGTAATGAGGCGGCATTCCAGGAGGTCCCATCATGTTGACTGAACAGTGAGCGTCCAGACTTGGCCACTCCGCAATAACGTGCGACCTGGTTGGTTGGTTTGCTTCTTCGGTTCGGACATGGAGGGATGACGTAGCTCTCCCGTCTCTATCTCTCCACTCGGTAGCGCCTTGGAGGGCCCACCCAAGCGCAGTCTTAACAGCCATCGGGAAGCCTCGTGGTCCTCTCAGCGGAGGACGGAGCGACACGATCAGTGCAGCGTTGTCCGAGCCGATGAGAAGGGTTGGCTCCGCTCCTTCTATCGGATGTAGGTCTACTCGCCGTAGGTGGGAATATCTTGCGCGTAATCTCTCCAGGGGGTAGTCGTAGCGGGAGAGCGCTAGCTGGTCTGCGGTGAAGACATTCCGAAGCCGATATCTGTCCGACGGCCGCCTCGCCGGGGAGATAGAGAAGTTGATTCTCGCCCCGGTGACCTCTTTAAGGTCGCGACGTATCGTGCGCAGAGTCAGCTTCTCCTCAGCCCCTTGGAGCCCCAACTGGCGCACTGCCGCCTGGAGAAGGATGGTCCGTTCCGACCCGTCGTCTAGAACGGCGTACGTGTCGTACACAGCGTTGTTGTGGTGAAGTCGGACCTTCACCACCTTCAGTAGGACCTTGGGGCCGCTGCTCTGGTTTGGGTCTAGATAGTAGACAGGTGTTTCCTCTTCCGGTGCGCTACCGGACCTAGGGCTTCTGGTGCCCTCCGTGGACCTGGCGAGGGAGACCTCGTGTAGGATGTTGAGGTGGACCTCCTCACAGCGGTTGCACTTTCTCCTCAAGGTGCAGTTCTTAGCCAGATGGTCGCGCCCACAGTTCCAGCACCTCTTGTTCTCCTCGAGCCACCTCTGCTTGGCCTCGGTACTCAGGTTGTTGAAGTCACTGCACTCATTGAACCAGTGCTCGCTGGTGCAGTACGGACATGGCGGTGGACCTCTCCGTCCCCTTTGAGGGGGTTGAGAGGAATCCTTTCCCTCAGGTCGGGCTTTCCTCTCTCTCCGAGGCTCCTCCTCCGTGTGCAGCACTCCTACTGGGCGTCCTCTGTTCGAGCTCGGCCCGTCCCAGCGGTCTCCCTTCTCCCTCTCCTTCTTCGGCTCAGCGTAACCCATGGCGTCTACGTTGGTGTCATGCACTTCCTCCAGTAGGAACTCCGCGAAGGCAGCCATGCTCAGACCCAACTTCCCGGGGTTACGAACGCGCTGCTGTCGCCGGAACCTCTCCTGCCGGAAGCGTGGGATCTTGCGGAGCAGCCGCTCTACGTTGGAGGTGCTGTTGATCTCGCTGGCGCCAGCTGGGCCCTGCGTCTTCAGCATTCCAACCAAGGTGTGCACGCGGAGCGCGAAGTCATCCAGCGCCCGTTCATCCTTGATGGGGGCCTGCTGTTCGAGGGCTTGCAGTTCAGCAAGGGCGTGGTTCCAGGGACGACCGTAGCGGGCATCCAAGTCGGCGAGCGCTCTGGTGTAAGGTGTCGGTGCGGAGGCATGGGCCAGAACCATGTTGTGGGCTCTGGGGTTCCTCACATGCTGAAGGAGAATCGCATATTTGTAGGACTCTGAGCAGGAGTCGTCCAAGAGCGTGTCTAGGCAGATGCGTAGTTCCACATACTGGCTCCTGTCCTCGTCCTTGAAGAAGGGGAACTTGGGTCCCTCCACCTGGGGAAACATCCTGTAGTGGATGATCGGGGCTGGAGTGACGGTCTGGGTGTCCGGCCTGCATGCCTCTTGGTTCACTGGAGGACCTAGGGGTGTGCTACGCTCTTGGGGAATGGCTCCCCTCCCGGGCAGCGACGCTGGCTCCCTCTGGGCCGCGTAGCGGTCGGGTCCCTGGTCCTCTTCTTTCCAGGTGGTCAGCTGGGCCTGTAGTTGGACAGTCATGGCGGGGGTCATGGAGCCATCGGCGGGGGGTTCAGGAGACGGCACTCGAGAGGGCCGTGCGGATGATGCTCTGGAGCTACGGGCCGACGGAGCTCTGCTGATGCACACGTCGCGCATGGTCTGCATCATTTCCGCCATCGTCTCCGCGTGCAGTTGCTCTCTCTCCATCTGGAGGCGCTCGCGTTCTAGCGCCTCCTGGCGCTGCCTCTCCGCCGCGCGTTCCGCCCCCTCCATCTGGAGGCGTTCACGTTCTAGCGCCTCCTGGCGCTGCCTCTCCGCCGCGCGTTCCGCCCCCTCCATCTGGAGGCGTTCACGCTCGAACTGGAGGCGTTCCCGCTCTAACGCCATCTCGGCCTGTTGGCGCATACATTCTGACAGCGCGGCACTACTCCCTCTGGAGTGCAGGCTATCCGCCCCAGAGGCAGAACTGCCCACGGAAACCCTGGACCGGGAGGAAGCCACTGAACGGCAGGAGCTAGGTCTCGGGCGCGCCGTACTGGGAGGCAGATCGTTAAGGCTGAGGCCCTCCCTCTTCCGCCCGCAGGCGCTGTCGGACCGGGCCTCTCCTTCCTGCTCTTCCGTTTCTACGGCAAAACCCTGCTGTTCTGCCATCTCATCCTCAGGCTGGTGCTCTTTGATGGCTGTCTCGGTGCTAGCCACCCGCGCGCCGGCGGACACCTCGGCCTCTCCGACCACTGTATCCCGTGGAGTGCGCTCCTCACTACCACTCAGTGAGCTTTCGAGCTCAAGCTCATACTCCTGTAACCTCGGAGGCAACCGCGGGACTCTCTGTGGTCGTGGCTCTGGCTCAGGGGGCGGAGAAGGGGGGGTAACTGTCTTGTCTGGTTGGCTGCGCTCAGCCATGCTATCACTACACAACCTATCCGGCTCGAAGGACCAATTGTAACCAGGGAGTAGCTAAAAGGACTGTAGAATTTAGGAAGGGCTGGTTATCTAACTAACTCTGAGCTAAATAGGCAGTGTAGGAGGATACAGGCAGGGGGCGCCAGCAACCCTTTAGACTAGCAGTACTATCGTTAGCATTAGCATTAGCATTAGCATTAGCATTAGCATTAACATTAGCTAACAGACGACTAAACACACAGTAACGGTATCCCATATGAACAAACACATTTATTTATACAAATTATACACATCCCAAATATACTCCCTCCCCGCCGGCCACACACACACTCACTCACTCACAGTATCTGGCCTGAACAGGCTTAGAGTCCCGGACTGAAAGGAGCGCGTTGAGGCCTGGTTGGAGCTCGCATGTGCTTCGAGGAAGGTAGCAGACAAAGGGGGGGGGGTGACGTAGCAACTCGAAGGGAAAGGGGCTTCTTCGTAGTCCACGACGAGGTGTGAAGGGCTCAGGTCCGGGGGTCCACGGTAAGCTCCGGTGGAGTCAGCGGTCGGTCGCAATCCACTCGTGGAGGCGACGGCTCTGTCCAGCTTGGGTCTCGCTTGGTCCAACGTTAGCAGCCGGCTGCTGGCAAGGCTGGCTAACGGGGACACAGCTAAACGGGCTATCACAGTTGGGAACTCAATAATCACTATTCAGGTCTTCAGCTTCAGCACGGTGTGCGTGTTACTGACTCCGCCATCTTAGATCGACTTCTCGTTCGCTCTGCTTATTCTCACTCTCGTTACTCTCATCACTCTGATTCTCGTCACACTGACGCACAGAGCACTTCCGTCCCTATATATATCAACCGGACACAGCATCCGGGTCACGGACACACCCCGGATATACCACGTCATTAAACATATACATAAACATTACAATAACAATACATACACCTTCATGAAAACGTACATGAATAATATGGAAAATAATAAAGGAAAGAACAGGGGCAAAATAGGGCTGATTCGGGGAAACTAAACTGGCTCTAAATTGTGGGCCTTCATAACAGTGATATCAAAGAAGGGGTCCTATGTTAACATGTAACTTGACCTGTTAAGATGTTTTTGTTTGAAATAGCTTTTGATTTCAGTAAAGTTGACCTCCTAATATGACCTCCTAACCCTAAATTCATCAAATTACCATTTTTAGTTCTTTACAACCTATAAAATGTTTTGAAACTCTGTTGTGCATAATAATTTGGAACAGTGCATTTTGAGTTTTTTATTTAAAAAAAAAATACTGTCATCATTGGGAGGTTTGTTCAATACAATTTGAATTATACTCTAACGGTTGATGACTTGAAAATTATACTGATTGTCATTTGCATCGACTATTTAGGAAAATCTGAGAAAAATATCATTTGCATAATAATTTGGAACGCAGTGTAGGAAGTAGCAAGAAAGTCAGTGTGCTCAAGTTTTTCCTTTTCAACATTTATATCATTCAACATCTTTTGGCCTGGTTCGTGCCGACTGAACACGACCCTGGTTTGAAAGTCAGCCTCCTTTTACCTGGTAGCCCTGTGTGGGCGTGGGCTGGTAGTTAGAGTAGGCAGGACTGGTGGTGGGTGGAGCCTGGCCAGGAGGTGCAGGCTGGCCATTGGTGCCTGCTGGCTGGTACATGTAGGCATTCACCATGTTGGGGTCTAGAGCCGGGAGACAAACAAGACGTTAGTCCATAGAAGACTCCTACACGCGACAACATTATTCTGGCACGTCAAATAGTGTTAAAGACGTCAAGCTTGCTTTTATTCTTTGAATTGGATTATTTTGCCACTGATATGTAAAACACATAAGCAAAGAGAAAAAAAAAAAAATTCAACCACCAGGCTTGACACTCTACTGCCCTACTCACCTGTGGGGGGCATGGCCTGGTATTGCCCAGGCCCAGGCTGCCCAGGCTGGTTCATGTAGACATTGTGCATGGGCGACCCTTCCACTGATCCAGCAGGGCTGAAGGTGCCAGGGTAACTGGGGGGGCCGGCAGGCTGGTACACCACGCCTCCTGCCACATTGGGGGGCAAAGACTGCATCTGCACATCAGAACAAAGCAGATAAGAGGAGAGGTTCATAAAACATAGCGCATTTTACAACATTTGAGAAACATACAATGATCTCTAAACGGAGGGTAGATGTATGCAGAACATAGTGTGGATCCTCCATAGTGTACGGATCTCTATGGTGTACCTGGGCGTAGGGCAGAGAGAAGGCGGGCATCTGGGCCCGCATCTGGATGGTGTGTTTCTGCTGTTCCAGGCGCATCTGCCTCTCTTTCTCCTGCTCCTGCAGACGCTGGATGGCCAGCTGCCTCTGCATCTCCAAGTACTCCTGAAACACAGAAACAACGTCAGCCACACTTCCACCACGCACCAGCTCCTGTGACTCAACCCCCTTCTCCTTGGTATGGCAAATTCGGAGCTTGAAAATCGTTCAAATCGTGCCCCGCGGTGGTGTAGCGGTCTAAGCACTGGCCACTAGTGCATGCTGCCCACCGGGGACTGGGTTCGAATCCCAGCTCGCCAGATCCGGATATGGCTGGGGCACACACGGGGAGCGGCATATTGGGCGGCCGCTCCCGAGGGTGGTATAGGAGTATTTCCGGACAAGGATCCTTCGCGCAACAGCGCCCCCGGGGTGCCGGAATAACAGGTGCTGGGCTCGAGGAGCCAGTCAGCTAGTCTGCCTGGCGGCCTCTTCTGGGACTGCCGGCCACGGGGTCGTGCGACGGATCCTTCGCAATAGGCAGGGGATAATTGGATGCTAGGTTGGGTTTAATTGGCTACCAAATTGGGTGAAAAAGGGATAAAATCAAAAAAAATAAAAATAAAAAATCGGTCAAATCACGGTCAAGGTCAATAATATTCCCATTTCATGAGTCGCCTTCAGGATACAGTTGTGTTAGGTCACTGAGTAAGTCCGTGTCCGGTTCTTCTTAGGGCTTTCCCTCACCTGTTTCTTCTGCCTCATGATCTCTAGTTTCTGCGCCAGCTGGATCTGCCTCTGTCTCTCTGCGGCGCGACGCAGCTTCTCTCTGTGTTCGTCCCGCAGGGCGTTGAGAGCGGCCCGCGCGTCTCGCACCTGAGTCAGCTTGTCCTGCAGCCCCTCGTAGTACACTGCCAACGGACGTGGAGAGATGGGTTCAGTTGGTGACACGTTACTGAGACAGACAGACACAGACACACAGACACACAGACACAGACACAGCTAGTACTCACGTCTCTTCTCATCCAGCTGGTTAAGGATGTCCAACAGTTGCGGGTGCATGTTGTTGATGGACTGGAAGAGTGAGAGCACGGCACTGTCGTTGGTGATGCTGCGCCCACGCATGTGGTTGCTCTTCATGCGGTTCAGCTTCCAGGGCTGCTTTCAGTTTTCCTGCCTCCTCTTTGGACACGTTGGCCCGGATATCCTGGGGCAGGGACTCCACCAGCCTCTTCGACTATTGGAGGAAGAACAAGAGGTGATGAGTGATAGAACTGATCCTACATGGTGCATGCGTAAGAGTACATTATCCAAATGATTTTTGACTTTGTATGTCATGTTCGGCAGGATAAAAGCATCACCAGCTGTAACAATATACAGAGACCAGAAGCACAGCATTTTGAATGAGACTTACCTGCACCAGGTTCAAGCCTTGGATACAGTTCTTCACTTCCTTTATGAGTTTGACTTTGTCAGCTGCCTTTAGTTCTGTCAGCTTTACTGTGAAATGAGTCTTCTCCTTCTTGACTGGTGATGCCTCCCCCTCCTTCACTGCCTGTTTACACAGAATAAGAAAGAATGGAAGATTACACATGCCATAATGCATGGAATGCACGCTAAATACATATGTATAAAATCAAACAAACATCATCAAGTATTTCCCCATAGATTAAGTCACTTTGCAGAACAAGATTGATTAGATTGACTCCAGGCCTGTCTTACCAGAGGTGTAGGTGCTGCCGCTGCCATCGCCCCCATAGGCATCATACCAACATCCTGGATATTAAGGGTTTTCTGTGACAAAAACACACAGCAAAGGCTGTTACTGAACAAGACTCCAGAAATGGGTTTTTCCATAGGTCAAGTGTGTGTGTGTGTGCGTGTGTGTGTGTGTGTGTGTGTGTGTGCGTGCGCGTGCGTGCGTGTGTTCCATCATCCCCTCTAGAAGCTGGGAAGCTGTCTAGAACTTCCATTTGGGAAGGGGCGCGCACACACACACACAATCCTATTAACCAGGTAATCTCTGAGCCTATCTGCCATATGCTCATCCACCACCAGTCTCCATATTTCTTTAGCTTCTTTCACACAGCCCAAGAACAGGTGAGACTGTCAGAGAGATTCAATGTTTTATTTGACAGTGCTTTCAAGACTTTCCAAGAGTCATGACCTTATGGAGAACTATATTCTGGATGACTATAAAAAAATGGTTTTATCTACCCAGACCATGCTGCTGTTTCCTCTGGCTGACAGGAACCAGGGATGACCTGTCGTCGGTGTTGTGATGTGTAATGCATGGAATGCTATGAGTCATGGTATCAAACACGCGTACAACACCCTCAAGTATAACATGCATGATATCTTGTGGTGTTTGATTGATTATATAATCAAAGTGATTGCTACCATTGCTATGCTGACGACACACAACTCTGCATTAAACTGGACCCAACCCCTCAGTCAACCTCATCTGCACTCACCATCTGCCTGGAGGAGATAAAGGCGTGGATGAGAGTTAACTTCCTTCAATTAAATAGCTGCAAAACAGAAGCCATCCTCATCGGCACCCCTCACCAGGTTAAATCATCCCCCATAACAAGCAGCACTTTCTCTGGACAGGTTATCCCTCTGTCATCCGTCGTCACCAACCTTGGTGTTCGAATGGACCCCCACCTCAACTACGAGGCCCACATTAAACACATATCCAAAACGTCATTCTTCCACCTTAGAAATATAGCAAAACTCCGCCCCAGCCTGTCTTTGCCCGATGCCGAGAAGTTAGTCCATGCCTTTGTCTCCTCCAGGCTCGACTACTGCAACGCACTTCTCATCGGGATCCCTAGCAAGAGCCTTCAGAAGCTCCAGTACATTCAGAACAGCGCTGATAGGATCCTGATGAGAGTGCGCAAATACGATCACATCACCCCCATCCTCCACTCACTACACTGGCTTCCCATCTCCTCTCGGATCATTTACAAAATCTCACTGTTAACCAGGGTTCGAGTTATGTGGGAGCCAATGGGAGCTGAGCTCCCATAGAGATGGTCTGAGGCTCTCTGAGCTCCCATGAAGGCAGTAAAATCAAAAATCTGTGGGGGTCGCTAATAATACATTACCACAACTATTATTTGATCAAAATGTCAATGTAATGAATATTATTTAATTTATATTATAAATATTGTAAAATAAACAAGTTTTTCAAAAGAACTACGCGCACCATTAATCTCCTGTGAATGACAGTATGCCTTTGACTGCCTGCACTTCACCACCAAGACACCATGGGGCGCAGTAGAATATTGTGCAACAGCAAAAGGTTGATTAATCAGCTGTGCGGTAAACCGTTGGAACACACAGTGCACAGCTGATTAATCAATTAAACCAATAGAGTGAGACACCAGTTGCCTTTCAGGAAGTAGTGAGATCGTGCACCTAGCCTATTATTGAGAAGCAAACATTCATTCATTAGCTATACAGGAGTATATACATACAGTAGCTACCATGCCGCCCAAAAAAAGGCCACTGCTGCCGACCGGGTCATCAAGCCTAGAAAATGTCGGGTTTTTATCAAAGAAACCTGCTATGACACCTAACGTTAGCCCTGCTGCTACTACTGTTACTACTACTGCTGCTACTACTGAGGACTCTGCTACCTACTGAAAACAGACCACTCAGCCTACTGAAAACAGACCACTCAGCCTACTGAAAACAGACCACTCAGCCTACTGAAAACAGACCACTCAGCCTACTGAAAACAGACCACTCAGCCTACTGAAAACAGACCACTCAGCCTACTGAAAACAGACCACTTTGGTCTATCTTGTCTCCGTAAAGGTAAGGTGGCTTTTACTTTTTACTAACCTAGTGTACTAACCTAATGTATTTTTCGCTCCTTCTGTATAGCAAAAATAACAAAATTATTGGCCGAGATACATGTGTGACTATCGCTTTTATAGCTGTTGTTTCATGTGGGGCTGTTGATGTGGTGAAATGAGTAGCCTGCAGCTGTAGCGTCAGGATATGTTGGGATTTGAGGATGAGGATGATGTTTCTGTACCGGTACCGTTTTTAAAGTATCGATTTGTCACCGGTATCGAATAAAACCCAAACTGTACCCAACCCTAACTATATGTTTACATGCCAACTAATTAGCTAATTCATTTCTTTCATTTAGAGCTGAGGGGAGCAACAGAGAGACGGACAACAGGACAGCAACAGAGAGACAGACAACAGGACAGCAACAGAGAGACAGACAACAGGACAGTAACAGAGAGACAACGGGAGAGGAGAGCAATAGAGACAGAACTGAATGCACTGAACCTTTTTTTTATTCTTTGCATTATTAACACTGTTGTGTTATTGTGTTATTAAAGTGTTTAAGTGTTTTATGGTAAAGCATTATGAGTGGTGTGTGTGAGAGATTGAGATTGAGATAACGTTTATTGCCACTATGCGTTACACATATAGGAATTTGCTTCGTCACCACAGCAAGTGCGTTTATACTTTTTTCACATATCAAAAAACAGGACAACACAACAACAACACAGGACAGACAACAGTGCATTGGATAGTGCGGTATAAAGTAAAGTGCAGTGCAGAGTTTTTTTTTACAGAGTCCAGTTCAGTCCTGGGCAGACTTGGGGGCGGGGGGGGGGGGGAAGCCAGAGTCATTTAACAGCCTGGCGGCTGAGGGGTAGAAGCTGAGCCTGTGGCGGGCCTTAAGTGCCTTAGGCAGCCGCAACCTTCTTCCAGAGGGAAGCAGGGT
Organism: Nansenia antarctica; assembly: GCF_963989245.1. Lineage (NCBI taxonomy): Eukaryota > Metazoa > Chordata > Actinopteri > Argentiniformes > Microstomatidae > Nansenia > Nansenia antarctica. Next base: position 65,159,338 of record NC_137675.1, on the reverse strand, counting down.
GAGGAGGCCGTGGCCGGGGTGGAAGGGGTCAGCCATGATCTTCCTTGCCCTCCTCAGAGCCCTGGTGTCATGCAGGGAGTTGAGGGAGGGCAAGGGACAGCCGATCACCCTCTCTGCTGAACGTCGCACCCGCTGCAACTTGGCCTTGTCCTTGGTCGTTGCAGCAGGGAACCAGGTGATGATGGAGTGGGTGAGGATGGATTCTATGATGGCCGTGTAGAACTGGACCATCATGGACCTCGGCAGCCTGAGTTTCCTCAGCTGCCGGAGGAAGAACATCCTCTTCTGGGCCTTCTTTGTGAGGACCTCGGTGTTCTGCTCCCACTTTAGGTCCCGGGAGATGGTCATGCCTAGAAAGCGGCATGACTCCACGGAGGCCACCGGGGTACCTCCCAGCGTGATGGGAGGGGGCAGGGCTGCTTTCCTTCGGAAGTCCACCACCATCTCCACTGTTTTTAGAGCATTTAGCTCCAGATTGTTTAAGCTGCACCATCTCTGCAGCCCCTCGATCTCACCCCTGTAGGCAGATTCGTCCCCCCCGGAGATGAGGCCCACCAGGGTGGTGTCGTCTGCAAACTTCAGGAGCTTGACCGAGGGGTGGCGGGAGACACAGCTGTTGGTGTAGAGGGAGAATAGTGCTGGAGACAGGACGCAGCCCTGCGGGGAGCCCGTGCTGGTGGTCCTGGAGCTGGAAATGCTCTTCCCCAGCTTGTGTGTGCAGGAATCTCGTGAGTTGTATATTTTGGGGAGGAGGGAGGCTTGTGTATGGGGGCGGGGGGTCCTCACACAAAGGAGTAGCCTAGGGCCACTGACCACCTTAATCCGCTACTGCCTATAGCTAATTAAAACTTGTAAGTCCCATCGCTGTGTGGGCATGATTCGCGCGTGCATGAGAACATTTCGCACTGTTATTTTGGAGACCCCCACAGAGTTCAGCTTATAACTCGAACCCTGCTCCTGAGCCACAGTCGCCTCTATATGCATGCATGCGTGTGTACCCATTCATTTTCTGAAAAGGCGTGCATGCGTCCATGCATGCCTGCGTGTCTCACCGGGCACGTGGTCCTGCCACACCTCGGTCCAGAGCGCAGCGTCGCGGCCCTCCCCCTTCTCCTCCTCGGGGCCGGGGGCCTGGTGCATGCCCAGGAAGGCCAGGGGCAGGGCGGCCGTGGCCTGGCCCTTCAGCACGTCTGGGCTGTAGTGGCTGATGGCGTGGACCGTCAGGGCGCACAAGGACTTGTACACCGGCTCTGAGAGGAGGAGGGAGGGGGGTGAGACATTTTCAGTACTAGTCAAAGAAATAGAAACAGGTGTATCTATCTATCTATCTATCTATCTATCTATCTATCTATCTATGAATACATGTACACTGGCTCTGAGGGAGGAGGGGGGGGGGGGGGGGGGGGAGAGTGGGGGAGGAGGAGAGGCATTTTCCGTACTAGTCAGAGAAATCGAAAAAGGTGTATCTGTCTGTCTGTCTGTCTGTCTATCCATCTGTCTATCAATCCATCCATCCATTTATCCATCCATGTTGTTGTCTTACCTTCTTTCTCTAGATACCAGGTGTTGAGTTTCAGCAGGAGTTTCTCCACGCTTGTGTCCTTCGCCGTCTGAAGTCCACAGAAAACACACCTTACGTTATACCTCACAGAAAACACACCTTACGTTATACCTCACAGAAAACACACCTTACGTTATACCTCACAGAAAACACACCTTACGTTACACCTCATAGAAAACCCACCTTACGTTACACCTCATACGTTATACCTCACAGAAAACACACCTTATATATATGACCTTATACCTCATAGCTGAACAACCCTAAAAAAACTGAGGTTTTAGATTGTCATGTATTTGCACACAGGACAGGGAGACATCGACAAACTAAATAAACCCATATATACCATTGTAGAGTGGGATCTGACCACTAGGGGGCAGTAGTGCCATTGCTGTGTACAGTAACCCACCTCTCTCCATCGACATATAATAAGAGTAAGACTGAGGTAAAGATGGAGGGTAGACGTGTCTCACCCTGACCAGGTGTCCGAGGGCGAAGGCGAAGGCCGCCTGCACCACGCTGCTGCGGTCGTGAACCCCGTTCAGCAGAGCGCTCATCAGCTTACCTACACACACACACACACACGCAGACGCAGACACACACACACACACGCAGACACACACACACACACACACACACACACACACACATTAACATGGGATGGTAGGTGTGTGTAGACAGTGTAGAGGAGATGGTAGGTGTAGAAAAGGAGGTGTGTGTAGGTGTCGAGAAGGAGGTGGTGTGTGTAGAGGAGGAGGTGTGTGTAGGTGTAGAGGAGGAGGTGTGTGTAGAGGAGGAGGAGTGTGTAGAGGAGGAGGAGGTGTGTGTAGAGGAGGAGGTGTGTGTATAGATTGGGATGGTAGGTGTGTGTGTGTGTAGAGGAGGTGGTGTGTCACCTGAATAGGGTGTCAGGTCTTGGGGACACTGGACGGTCAGGGACACGATCACACTGGCACAGCCCGCCTGCAGGGGACACACGTCAGACCGGGGGGGGGGGGGGTGTTAGTCTCTCCTAATGCCTGCTTCTAGGCAGTGTGGTTGAGATAGGAGGTGTGTGTGTGTGTATGTGTGTGTGTGCGTGTGTGTGTGTGTTACCTTGGTACCCAGGCCCACGCCACTCTTGAGCAGGTCACAGAGCTTGGGGACGAGCTCCCCCAACACAGACACATCCAGATGCTGCAGACACTGTGGAGAGAGAGAGGGGGGGGGAGAGAGAGAGAGAGAGGGGGGGGGGGAGAGAGAGAGAGAGAGAGAGAGAGAGAGAGAGAGAGGGGGAGGGAGAGAGAGAGAGAGAAAGAGGGGGGGGGGAGGGAGAGAGAGAGAGAGAGAGAGAGAGAGAGAGAGAGAGAGAGAGAGAGAGAGAGAGAGAGAGAGAGAGAGAGAGAGAGAGAGAGAGAGGGAAGAAGACAATTAAATCACTGGTATCTTTAAGAGCAGGAGGTCATCTTGAGGTGTCGCATGTTGACAGGTGTGGTGGTCTCACCATGTTGATGGTCTCCATCATGGGAGAAGACTTGGCCGCACTGATCCTAGCTGCATCCATGGCGTTCTACACACACACACACCAGACACACACACACACACACACCAGACACACACACACACACACACCAGACACACACACACACACACACACACAGCAGAGTTCAGACGGTATCTTCAGACAAGCCCAGACCAGACTAGTGGATGTCAGAGCTAGTTGCTGAGATTGCCAAACCCAGACCAGACTAGCCGACGTCAGAGCTAGGTGGTTTAGGTTAGCTAGGGTTGACGAGCCCAGGGGCCTCATTCATAAAGAAATACTTGAACGTCATCTTTGACTTTCACGTAAGCACATTTTTCTAAACGGACGTGAGCATTATTTAAAAAACGGGCTGAGATGGTTTAAAGTTGCGTACGTGCTTCCTTCTATAAATACCAAACATACTTGGAATTGAACGCAGGTGAATGAGGTTTGTATTAACGCCCTGTGATAGAGGCTCAATTATAGCGGCTGAATGAAGCCAAGTGCTATAATATAATATAATACAGACAGACAATACTGACAATATTATGTCTGTATTATATTATATTATAGCACTTGGCTTCATTCAGCCGCTATTTGAGCCGCTATCACAGGGCGTTAATACTATATTATAGGGTAGGCGTGCGTCTGGAAGGGGAGAGGGCAGTAATACCACGTTCATTGATAAAATGACATAAGGGATGGAAAGGGGGGATGGCAGTTTTAGACGGGGGATGATTTGGACTGTTTTTATTTCAGGGGGGATGCCATTCCCCCTCATCCCGACTCAACTCGAAATCCAGTATCATTTAGCGCGTGGCCGGGCAAGGCATAGGCATGTTGAAGAGAGATAGATATAAAGAAAGACTGAAATACAATCATAAACATTAGTTCCCTTTCAATCTTGAATTAAACTCATTTTCTCGGCTGATAACAACATCGTTAATTTTATTACGAGCCACTTGCATGAATTACAGTAGGCAACGTTTTTCCAGTGCAGCTCACATGCCTGTAATAACTCCGCATAACCAGTAGGTAATGTACGTAAGCAAGTTGAATACTCGACGTCGAGCTACGATCGTTTCCACGATCAAATTGACTCACGTTGAAATTTTATAAATCACTACGTTGACGTGGTTTTCTACGTACGACACGGGTAAGATCAACATTTGATCTAAGCACCCGTTATGAACGAGGCCCCAGACCAGACTAGTGGATGTCAGAGCTAGGTGGTTATCCCCAGACCAGACTAGAGGATGTCAGAGCTGCCCCAGACCAGACTAGAGGATGTCAGAGCTGCCCCAGACCAGACTAGAGGATGTCAGAGCTGCCCCAGACCAGACTAGTGGATGTCAGAGCTACCCCAGACCAGACTAGCGGATGTCAGAGCTGCCCCAGACCAGACTAGCGGATGTCAGAGCTGCCCCAGACCAGACCAGAGGATGTCAGAGCTGCCCCAGACCAGACTAGTGGATGTCAGAGCTACCCCAGACTAGAGGACGTCAGAGCTGCGTACCTTCTCCTGCTCCGTGGCGCGGAGGCTGAGGTAGTTGAGCACCTGGGGCTCCAGGGTGCTGAGGGCCTCCAGCAGGGCCGGGATGAGGCGGGGGGCGTGGGGCTTCAGCCTGGCCCCCGCCGTCTTGCTGACCTTCACCAGGGTCTGGATGCTGAGGGGTGGAGGGGGGGCAAGGGGGGGGCTCAGGTGAGGTGCAAGTTTTCAAAAATGCAATAGACACACTGGCATACACACACCTCAGTGTTTCCTCTATATGCATTTATTCGTGGCAGGCTGCCGCGAATACATTTTCTCCGCCACTAATTGATTCATTCCACTTTATGACCGGAGAACAGAAAAAAATCAGATTGAAGCTAGTTTAGGCCGCTTTCAGACCTACATTTCGTTCCGATTTAGGATGTAGTAAGTTACAATATGTTACAATGTTGCAATTAACCTCGTCGGCGACGCGCTTGCAAAACAGTTTTGTGATTGGTCCGAATTTAGCGGGACATTTGGATTTCTGGAAATCCCTTCCCTCTCTCTTCGCCCGTCGCCCGTCCCTTTAATCCCGTAAGCGTATCCTAATCGAAAATGCAACATCAACAGCGACGACCTTGGGTTCTTGCATTTACTGCTGTTCTCTGGTTCATGTTCTTATACCAGTGCTCACTATAGAGTATTTTAAATGAACATTCGTAATGTAGTCTAGTCTCTGATGTTCATGGTCAACTAAATCAGGCTATTTTGTGAAACAAATAATGTTCCCGAGCAGCCTCGCATCTAATGCTAGCTTCGAACTATTGATAGCATAAACGTTGGTAAATGTCACAAACGACACAGTATTGGCAGGGGGAAAGAAGGGGAGTCGAATTTTTATTGACAACGGATTTACATGCTGGAAAAACATGCAGCTAAAATTCAGGGAACATTTGGACAATAAGAGACACCATGGTGCGAAATAAGGGGGAGCTCGGGGAGCTATAGCTCACCTAGTGGTGACATGAGCTCCCCTGGAAACATGGTTTGTGACATTTTGGGGGAGCTCTAAAATATTCCGAATTGCGATGGATTTATTCCAAACTTAATGTTTACTTATAGGCTATGTGACTGCACCACACATATGAACAGTAACAAAGCAAATGCAGTTTAATTTTATGAAAAACATTGACAACTAAATCGGCGCAAAAAAAAAAAAAAAAGCTGAATCCGCTTAGCCTATATGCTCCTGAAAAACATTTAACGACAGAGCAAATACGCTACATTACTAGGGATAATAATTACAATGAGCCATTCATTAAAAATAGAAAAAATAATATTAGGCTATTAAATCTCACTTAATGAGAAAACTGGCATCTCCCATCGGTCACTATTTGTTGGCTATCATATGGACGTCTTTGAGTGTCTAGAAAAGCGCTATAAGTCTAATGTATTATTATTATTTATTATTATTATGGACATCACTTTAATCCGGCAGTTCTCAAGGTTTTTATGCACCAATCGATTACTCTAGCACGTCTTTATCACATTCATTGACGAAAAGGACGACTCGCATGTATAGGTGGAAGGGAACATTCATTGTGAGCACGGAAGATGTGAGTCTCACAACGGCTTTGCATTGATGAAACCAGGTAGGATGAACGCATAGTTCGCTGTCCATTCCTGTTTAAATGCCCTGTTTCACCGTCAACTTTCCTCTTTAGACCTTTGGAGAGTGACATGATGTTTCTCTTGCTAGGTAGCAGGTTAAATGTTTAGCTAACTTCACCCGACACGCAAACAACCAATCCAATAATAATGTGACCTTGTCTGGGAGGAGGGGGGAATAATTATCAGAATAAAACTATGTTAAATAATTATTAGAATAAGTTAGGCTGCGCTACATCGTCAGTCCACACATTTATTTATCAAAACTATGGAAAAGGGTGAAACTACGTTGTTGAGAATCACAACACAAACTCGCTAGTCAAGCCAAAATACAGCAGCGAAATGGATTGGACTGCTACCTAGTTAACTAGAACACTACTGTACATTGTTAGCAGGCTCACAAAACAAGCCGTGTTAGTTGACTAGCGATGTGTCATTGATTTTATACAACGCGGTGTTCACATTTGTGTTCACATTTTTCGAAAGAAAAGTCAAAGCATTAGAACGTAGAACGGAAAATCGCATGCGCGCTTTGCGCACGGAAAGCCACCGGCCCCGAAATTCTCCAGATTTTTTTTTTCCGTCAGGAGAATTTTTTTTGCTTTAATCCCTGGGCTCCCCTGCACACCGTGATTTAATTCGCACACTGAGAGACACAATGGAGCTGTGGTCGCGTGGTCTAATTACAGGGCAATATGCGCGGGGCAAAAATAATCTATTGCCTCCCAAATCACCACGAACAGAACGGCGGAGGTACGGGTAAACAGGGCACTTTTTTTTATGTTGCCACCCTCTATTTTTCGGTGAAATTACGTCTTTGTATTGAGCGCCAGTGCGTGTTGCATACGCTACGCGCGCGAAAAAAGAACACTCCGCCACTAATGTGAAAAATCCTGGAGGAAACACTGCACCTTATATAAACACAGACACACACCTATAAACGCACACCTTATATAAACACACATACACACACCTTATGTAAACACACACACACCTATAAACACACACCTTATATAAATACACACACACCTTATATAAACACACATACACACACCTTATGTAAACACACACACACACCTATAAACACACACCTTATATAAATACACACACACCTTATATAAACACACATACACACACCTTATATAAACACAGATACACACACCGTATATAAAAACACCTTATATAAAAATACACACACACACACCTATACCTTATATAAACAGACACCCGCCAATGGACAGATGTGTGTGTGTGTGTGTGTGGAGGTGTGCGTGTGTGTGTGTGTGTGTGTGTGGTCTTACCTGAGCGAGCGGACCTCCGCCACGTTGCTGACGATGCCCTTGTCCAGCAGGGTGGGCAGCAGCACCGCCACGGTCCTCTGGGCCGCCACCCCCGAGGACTCACACATACGGGCACACACCTGGGGAGGGAGGGGAGAGTTAGACACACACACACACACACCTGGGGAGGGAGGGGAGAGTTAGACACACACACACACACACACACACACCTGGGGAGGGAGGGGAGAGTTAGACACACACACACACACACACCTGGGGAGGGAGGGGAGAGTTAGACACACACACACACACACACCTGGGGAGGGAGGGGAGAGTTAGACACACACACACACACACAAACACACACACACACACACCTGGGGAGGGAGGGGAGAGTTAGACACACACACACACACACACACAAACAAACACCTGGGGAGGGAGGGGAGAGTTAGACACACACACACACACACACACACACACACACACACACTTGGGGAGGGAGGGGAGAGTTAGACACACACACACACACACACACACACACACACCTGGGGAGGGAGAGCATTTACATTTTGGCATATAGCAGACGCCTTATTCCAAAGCGACTGACAATCGATACATTTGACTAAGCAAGTGAATCATCAATTCACCAGTCATAGCAGGAAGAGTAATCTAGCTCAGGCCAGGGGCCATTGGCAGTCATCGTGATGGAGAGCAGCGTTAAGCCCCTTTCACACATACGAGCCTTCCCAGTATATTCCATGCAATTTCCAGGGTCGACGTAAGTCTGAATGGTACAGACCAGGGAAATCCGCTCGGGCAATTACCCTGGTTGAGACCATGTATAATTCCATGCAATTTACAGGGTCGCTGCATGTCTGAATGAAAGCCTGAAGATTGCCTGGTCAGTCTCCTTTCACAGCTGCCTCGGGCAACCAGCAGGGCAGAGAGCATGAGAACTGCCCCAGACTCCGAATATCGCTACTACTAAATAAAATTCCACAACTGGACACTTGGTGAAAAGGCATTTTTTAAAGCCATTTTTAAGTAACTCCCATCATATATATAGTATAGTATGTTTATATCAACGGTAATCAAGTGCTTTCCTTGGCGAGCGCACTTGGTGATGGTAAGCACTCGTAAAACGAGTTGACTCGCTGGAACGAGACAGGCGTGCGAGACCGCCACACACCACACATCTGCCATATCATACCTCCATCCCACATGTATTTATCATCATATTTTTCAATATAAAACAGAGGTATGATATGGCAGATATATACGGTACATGGCAGTCCCACGTGCCCGTCGCGCTCCAGTTCTGCATCGAGTTGAATGCATGTAATGATTCAAGTACGGTAGATTGCGCAACCTAGGAATTGCCGACATGTGTGAAAGGGAGCAACACGGGAATCTACTGCCATTTGGCTCATGTGTGAACGGTGAAAATGCCCAGTTGACTCAGCTTGGGATTCCATCTGAATGGGCTGTCATAACAGTTGTTCCTACCTTGCTGAGTGTTTTGAGGGTGATGTCTGCAGCCTTCCGTACAGACTCCTGAGAACAGAGAAGAGATGTTCAATTTCACAGTTGAACAGACAGACAGAGAGAGAGACACACACACACACACACACACACACACACACACACCTGACACAACCACACACACACACCTTGATGTCAGCCAGCACTCTGAACAAGGTCTCCCAGATCTCGGCCAAGTGGTCGATGATGTCATCAGCCTGCCGTCCGCGAATCAGATCGTTCAGAGCCAGGCAGCTGAACAGACATCATCAACCAATCAATCAATCTTTTTGACAGATACAAATACAGACACACGTGTTTGATACTGTTCCAATGAGCCCGTCCTCCGATTTCTACCTATATCATCATCGTCACCACCATATAGAATAATAATAATGATAATAATAATAATAATAACAGCAATGTACCTGGACTCTCGTACTCTCCAGGTGTTGCTGGTCAGGTTGGAGATGACGTCCTGGAGAATCTCCTTCAGGTACTTATCCACCTGGAACACACACACACACACACACACACACACACACACACACAGTCAGCCGCTAGGAGTGGGTGGAGGGTGTATGTATGTATATTAGGTGTGTGTGTGTGTGTGTGTGTGTGTGTGTATATTAGGTGTCTGTGTGTATGTGTGTGTGTGTGTGTCCTACCAGAGTCTTGTCAGTGACCAGGGCGTACCAGATGCTGGTCATGGTGTGTGTATATGTGTATATTAGGTGTGTGTGTGTATGTGTATATTAGGTGTGTGTATGTGTATATTAGGTGTGTGTGTGTATATTAGGTGTGTGTATGTGTATATTAGGTGTGTGTGTGTATATTAGGTGTGTGTATGTGTATATGTGTATATTAGGTGTGTGTGTGTATATTAGGTGTGTGTATGTGTATATTAGGTGTGTGTGTATATATTAGGTGTGTGTGTGTGTGTCCTACCAGAGTCTTGTCAGTGACCAGGGCGTCCCAGATGCTGGTCATGGCCTGGCGGATGCCCATGTTGGGGTCAAACTGGTACCTGTAGAGACGCGGTACCAGCTGTGGCAGGTAGGGGGCGAGCTGCTCCCCAGCCTTGGTGGCTATGATGTTGAAACCAAACGCTGCCCCCTGTGGAGAGGGAGGGAGGAAGGGAGGAAGCGGGGAGGGTGGAGGAGAGGAGGGGAGGAGAGAAGGGAGGAGAGGGGAGGGGGGGTTGGAGGAGGGATGGGGGAGAGAGGAGAGGTGGGAAGGAGGAGAGAGGGAGGGAGGGAGGAGGAGAGAGAAAGGAGTGAGAGAGGAGGGGGAGGTGGAGAGAGGGGGGGGGTGGAGAGAGGAGGGGGAGGTGGAGAGAGGGGGAGGAGAGAAGAGAGTGAGGAGGGGGGGGACGTTAAACATAAGAGATCACTTATACAGTAATGAATATATTTTCAGTGAAACCATGGCCCTGTTTGAACGCTTCCTCCCTTCCTGAAAGCCATCACTGATCTGATGTGAGTGGATGGGTCCAAGCAGGCCAGTGGAGAGGTGGCTGTGACCTGTCCACTCATGTCAGATCAGCTCCTGACTTCAAGGAGGCTAAGAAGGAAGGACAAGTCCAGAGAAGGTTTTCAAATAAGGCCTACACACGCAGACACACACCATGACCACGACTGGTCACGCACGCGCACACCTCTTTCATAGACACACTCAGACACACACACACACACACCTTTATAGGTAGACCCACACACACACACACACCTTTATAGGTAGACCCACACACACACACACACCTTTATAGGAAGACACACACACACACACACACCTTTATAGGTAGACCCACACACACACACACACACCCACCTTGCGAGAGTTCCACATGGCGTGGTGGTTCGCTAGGTTCATGAACTTGTAGACGAGATCCGGTTGGTTCAGGTCACTAGCCAATGAGCACAGCTCCTTGTAGGTGGACAGGCCTTGCCTGTGGAAGGTCAACGGTCATATTATTGTATGTATTGCTAGCATGCTAGCAACATACTAGACATTTCGGCACCTCGCCACCTTCTCAGACGTCCTGGCCAGTCAGTTTGCCTGGACCGGGGTTAGGACCGATTCCATTTCAATCCACTCAATACAGTTTAATTGAATGTGGAACTGGAATTTCAGTTGACTTCCTGAATTAACTGAATTAAAATGGAAAAGCAGACCAGAGACAGACTCACCCGTCGGGGGCTTTCCCCAGCGCCTCCCCCTGGAACACCTCCGTGTCCTCCGACACCGCGTGCTTCACCCTGGAGGACAACACACAACCGTTTATGTTACTACGGTAACAACTAAAACAACACACAGCCGTTTAGGAACCACTCTGTTGATGTGTGTCGTCAACTAACATTAGTATTCATGTTATGATTGATGGAAAGAAGGGCATTTCTCTACCAAGTCATCAGCTCGACCAGGGTGGACACTAACCCCTTCCTCCCTCCTCCTCCTCCCTCTCCCTCCCTTCTCTCCCTCCCCTCTCCCTCCCTCCCCCTCCTCCCAGTCATCAGCGTCTCCACCAGGGTGGACACCAGCTCCTGCTGGTCTGCCTCCCCGCCCATCTCGTACACCAGACCCAGGCCCTTAGACGCCACGTCCTGACTCAGCTCTGCACACGCCCCGGGACGGAGGAGAGGAAGGGAGGGAGGAGAGGAGGAGAGGGAGGAGAGGAGAAGAGAGAACCATTAGGTGACTAATACAGCATTTCACTCAGGATGGATAGATGATATACTGATAGATGGCTGCCTACATAAATAAAAGGAGGAATGAAGGGTGTGATGAATGGATGGATGGATGGATGGATGGATGCCTACATAAATAAAAGGAGGAATGCAGGGTGTGATGAACAGACAGATGGATGTACTCACCGTCAGGGTCTGAGAGGATGGAGATGAACGCTGTCTGGATCTCCTTCAGGTGAGACTAGAGAGAGAGAGAGAAAAGGAGGGAAGAGAGAGAAGGTGGAAGAGAGAAAAAGGAGGGAGGAAAGAAAAGGAGGAAGAGAGAGAGAAAGGAGGGAAGAGAGAGAAGTAGGGGAAGAGAGTAAAAGGAGAAAGTCAACAATCAACAAAGAGCTCAACATTTCCATAACTTTCCCGTATTACCCTCTCCCCTTGACCCCAGCCTTGACCTTTGACCCCCATCCTGACCCCCCCCCCCCAGGTGTGACCCCAGCCTTGACCTTTGACCCCCAAGTGTGACCCCAGCCGTGACCTATGACCCTCACCATGATCTCCTTGTGCTGGCTGAGCTTCTTGACCAGGGACAGCAGCCAGATGCAGGCGGCCTGGCGGATGTGGGGGTTCTGGCTGGGGATGTAGCGAGCCAGGACCGCGTTCAACACCCAGGGGACCACGTCATTACTCTTCACACCTGGGGGGCACAAACACAGGTAGGACACACAGGTAAGACACAGGTAGGACACACAGGTAGAGAGAGACAAGGACTGCCTGGGCAGCTGTGTGTGTGTGTGTGTGGTGTGTGTGTGGTTTTACTGTCTGGGGGGCTGTGTGTGTGTGTGGTGTGTGTGTGTGTGTGTGTATATGTGTGTGTGTGTGTGTGTGTGGTCTTACTGTCTGGGGGGCTGTGTGTGTGTGTGTGTGTGTGTGTGTGTGTGGTCTTACTGTCTGGGGGGCTGTACTGGTCCTCAGGGCAGGTCCAGGGGTCTCTGGCGGCCCCAGAGCAGGTGCCGATCGCTGCACTGGTGATGGCCTCCCCCACGGTGAACTGGAGTTCTACCTGCTTAGCCTGGGGGGGGGGGAGACAGAAAGAAAGAAAAGAGGAGGAGATAGGTAGGTAGATAGAGAAGGAAATAGGAAGAGAGAGAGAGGGGGAGGGAACAGGAGGAAAGTGCAGAGAGGTAGAAGAGAGACAGAGACAGGGAGGGAGGGAGAAAGATTTTACAACAGCCAAAATATAAAAGAGCACCAATTCTTTCTGCATGTTGTATGAAGTTCTTATGGAGTGTAGTGAAGGTCATATCATATGAAGTCAGAGTGTGAAGCTGTGTTAATCAGTGAGAGCCTGTGAGAGTCGCCCACCTCCACAGAGTCCATGAGTCCCTGGATCAGCTTCTTCTGGTGGGCAAAGTCTCCGTCTCCCACTGGGAGATACCCCAGGGTCTGGATGGCTCGCTCCTTCATCTACACCACCACCACAACAACAACAACAACAACAACAACAACATTAGCGTGTGTTGTCTATCAGAGTTGGGTTATACTCCATTTCAATTCAGTCGATTCAAAAAATGATCTTAAGTTAAACATTTTCCTCATTGAAAAGCATGCTGTAAACATTTCAAGGCAAATGAAACTATATAATTAGTAATTAATGACAGAGTAACTATTTTGATCGGCAATGACATTGTTGTAAAAAAAAGAAAGAAAAGAAAGCGAAAGCGTTGTTATGTTCCTCAGCTAATTCTGCGTTTTAGCAGTGTTTTCTGTAGTATTGTGACATGAATAAAGGACAGAGACAGTTATTGATGATGAATGAAATCCAGCGACACACTGTTCAAACATCCTGGGGGGGGGGGGGGGGCGAGCCCTGATGACAATATTAGTTTAGTTTATTACTTTATAGTTTTGTGGACAGTCCCTGTTAATTACCAGCAGTAAAGCAGTAAATGGAGCTTTTAGCCTACAACTTCCAACTGTAACTGAAATTTAAAAAGTGGTAACCATGGTTACCTTGGTGGTCTCCTTGCCGGAGGGGATGCGGGCCAGCAGGTTGTCCACCATGTTGAGTTTGGTCAGCAGGCCGGAGGCGTCGCCCTCGCTGGGGATCAGCAGGGGGCCGTTACGGCCGATCTCCCCCAGCGCCGTGCAGGACGCCACGGCTAGCACAGGAGACGCGCTGTCCAGGAAGGAGCCTACACACACACACACACACACACACACACACACACACACACAGGGACGCATACACACACATGGACACACACACACACACACACACACACGTAGACACACACACACACACACACACACACACAGGGACGCATACACACACACGGGCACACACACACACGTAGACAGGCACACACACACGGACGGACGGACGGACACACACACACACACACACACACACAGGCACGCACACAGACACACACAGGCACACACACAGAGACATGTTTAGTGGATGATACTAAAGTAGACAAAACAATTTAAGAGCTCCTGAAAAAATTAGCTAATAATGTAAGCTAATAACCTCCCTACCAATGGTTTTGGTTGCCATGGCGATGAGTTCCTCGTCCTCCTTGGACGTGGCGTTCATGCGCTGCTCCCGGTTGTGGGCGGAGTCTCCGGAGGTGGCGGCCTTCCTCTGGCTCATGTACCTGCCCACCATGTAGCCCAGAGCCAAGATGGCGCCGTGCTGGCTCTCAGGGCTCTGCGGGTTTCCAAGAGGCAACACAGATTAACATTCAGCTCAGTGAAACTGAGACAACTTCAATGATAATGATCTATCCATTACAAACAAGGCAAAATCAAAGAGTAAAAGTTTAAGGGCGCGAATGTGCTAAAAACGCTGTTATGAGGCGAACATGTAACAGTATTGTGTAGAAAAACAACTGTATAAACGTTTAGTTGAGACCACAGAGATTAGGTTAGGCTCAATTCAATTTCCATTCATGAAGTTAACTGAATTTATGATTAGACCAGAATTCAGAATCAGAATTATTTTATTTGGCCAAGTATATTTGCACGTACAGGAAATGTACTTGGTCAGGTTGGGGCATAGGACATAACCAACAACAATATATCAGCAAAAAATAAAACAGAATTGTGAAGTGGGTATGGGGCATGTAGACTACAAATTAGAATGAATGTAAAATAATATAATATCAATATAAATGCAAAATAATATAATATTACAGTAATATATCCCCTCAGGGAAGGAGACCATTTTCAAAATGACAGTTGGAATAGGATTCTAGTTAGATTCCTATTCCAACTGTCATTTTGAAAATGTACTTCCTGAATTGAAATGGACCTGACCCCCCCTGTTAGGGGACAGGACATACGTGAGTGTGTGTGAGGGGACAGGACATACGTGTGTGTGTGTGAGGGGACAGGACATACGTGTGTGTGTGTGTGTGTGTGTGAGGGACAGGACATACGTGAGTGTGTGTGAGGGGACAGGACATACGTGAGTGTGTGTGTGTGAGGGGACAGGACACACGTGAGTGTGTGTGTGTGAGGGGGGACAGGACATACGTGTGTGTGTGTGTGAGGGGACAGGACATACGTGTGTGTGTGTGTGAGGGGGGACAGGACATACGTGTGTGTGTGTGTGTGTGAGGGGGGACAGGACATACGTGTGTGTGTGTGAGGGGACAGGACATACGTGTGTGTGTGTGTGAGGGGGGACAGGACATACGTGAGTGTCTTTAGTGATCTTGATCAGGTTCTGCACGGCCGTCTTTAGCTCGTTCCCTGACATGGTGGACACCACCGTGGCGTAGAGCTGGGCCGCCAGCTCCCGCATGTCCTCCTTGTTCGTGTTCATCACACTCTGAGGAGGGGACGACACATCCGTTAGCGTGGGTTAGCATAGCATGGGTTAGCGTCAACATTGATATCAGCATTAGCATGGATTAGCATAGCATGAGATAGCGTGAACGTTGATCAGTATTAGAATGGATTAGCATAGCATGAGATAGCATGAGCGTTGATTAGCATGAGCTCTTAGTGTAGAATGGATTGGCATCAGCATGGATTATCATGGATCGTGTTGTATTATTCAATAGAGGTGGAGGTAGGCGAGTGGGACACACAGCGACACACAGAGAGAGAGACTTACTTTGATCCAGTCGATTCTGTCGATGAATTTGGGGGCCAGTTTGTGAGGGCAGACAGACACCACCTCCAGGAGACAGTACATCACCGGGATTCCTACAGACAGAAAAGAAAAGACAACATGCATGAAGTGCATGAACACATTGAGTTTCCTTTGGAATTAGATGAGGTCTCTGCAGGTCCTGCACGTTCAGTTGGTAGAGTACATGCTAAGGTTGTGGGTTCGATTCCCGCTGGGACCATACATACAAATCATGTATGGACTCGCTGTACTGTAAGTGGCTTTGGATAATATTTAAAAAGACATGTACATCTCAATGTGACTTCTCTGGTTAAATAAAGGAAAAATAAACAGAAATGACATATACTGTATATTATGGGTGCGTTCGTAAATTCGCTCTGAGAGTGCCGGAGTGTGCACACTGGGTTCAACGTCATAGAGCGACCAAGTAATTTGATTGGACAAGAGCCATTCCATGAGTGCTGATCAGATTTTCCAGAGCGTATTTACGAACGCAGCCTATATTATCATATCGTCACCTTCTTAAGTTTTTGCGAAAAACAGAATAAACTTAACCAAATCTAGAATATGTATATTATAATTTACATTCCTAAAAAGCGATGTAAGCTAGTATTTTAAGAAGGTGACGATATATATATATATCATTTTTCTATGATCTGAGACAGTGTGCGCTCTGGCACTCTCAGAGCGAATTTACGAACGCACACCTATATTATCATATATATATATATAATCTTTCTATGATCCGTGAGTGGTTACCTCCGATGGCGGAGAGCAGCTGCTGCAGCAGGTCCATGTACACCTGGACAGGGTTGGTGGCGCCGCCCTTCAGGCCGGGGGAGGTCATGGGCTCGGAGGACAGCAGTGCGTGGACGTAGCGGCCAATGGCGGGGGCGTCGTCCTGCATGTCCACCAGGCTCTTGGAGAGGGGCGTGGCCCCGGCACTGTAGGCCAGGCACATACGCAGGTACAGCACGATCTGGGGGGGGCGGGACAGGGGGGGAAGTGAGGTCATCATCTCTCTCTACTCCTTTCTTTTTCTCTCTTTCTCTCCCCCCTCCCCTCAGTAAGTGAGGTCATATGAAACTGACGAAGAAGAAGCAGACGCATGAAACTTTTCTGAGTTTGAGTTTTTGTTGACTAAAACCTAGACCTAAGACTAAGAAGGATAACAATGACTAAATGTGACTAAAACTCATGTGCATTTTCGTCTAAAGACTAAGACTAAATGTAAAATAGTCTGCCAAAATTAACACTGCCCCAAGTGTGTGTTGTGTGTGTTTACCTCGCCAAAGGCAGACGGGTTGAAGGGGAGAGTGGACGTCCCGATGATGTACTTGGCCGGCGTCTTCATCCTCTGAGCGGCCTGGAGAAGAGGTCAGAGGTCAGAAGGAACAAGGTCAGAGACATGTATTTGACAAATTAAGAAGAGGCGTGGGTGTAGAGGGTTGGTGGTTGTAGGGGGTGTGTGGTTGTTGGTTTGGGATGCAATCTCACCTTCTCCTGGATGTAGGCGACCATCTCAGGGAAGGAGGGCATGGGTTTGGAGCCCTCCTTCTCAGGGCTCTTAGCGGGCAGCGCCCTCAGCACCCGCTGGGCCTCTCCGCTCACCTCCTCTCTCCTACACACACACACACACACACATCATCCCTACTGAATAACCTCTCTCCTACACACACAGACACATTTACTGTCCACCGTCACTAGTAAACATAAATACATTAAATACATTTAATTATCAACCGCCTATTGGACACTTGAACGAAATGTTCAACAAATTTAAAAAGGTGACAATCGCGTTGACCATCACTGGTGTACCAGCGGTAATGGGTGTGCTTAGGGTGAAACTCACGGGTCTCCAGCAGCCAATAGGAGCAGGTATCTGGAGGGCACGTGATCAGGGCCGAACACGATGCTGGCGTACTTCATGGCCACCTGGCGAACCTGCACCTCCGGCTGTCCACCAATCACAACACAGTATTCACACGTCAGCCACAATAACAATAATAATGAGCATATGACACAGTATTCAGGGGGATATTCCATCAATGTCGCTTTCGTGCATTTCATGTACGAAAGGCGCTATATAAATAAAGCTTTACTTACTTACTTACTTACTAAAGGAAAACCTAGGCTTATTTTGATAGATCTCGCAAGACTTTTCGCAAGGATTTTCCTTTAGCGACGTTATTGGAATACCCCCCCTGATGTGAAGAAGAAGAAGAACTAGAACTAGAAGAAGAAGTAGAAGTAGAAGAAGAAGAATTCCACTAGTGACATTCATACTGGCTACATCAAACACATGTAAACAATAAAAAAACGGACGTGGTTGCCATGGAGACGGCGTCGGTACCTTGCCCATGTAAGCAGCCACCAGGGCCTCCATCAGGTTGAGCAGCGCCCCCTGCAGGTTGGCGTAGGCTCCTACCATCATGGACAGAGCCTCCTGGATGGCCAGGCGCACGTCAGGCTCCTCCTGCACACACCAGGGACACGTTAGACGCATACACACACACACGCACGCACGCACGCACGCACGCACGCACGCACACACACACACACCAGGAACACATTAGAAGCATACAGACGCAGACACGCGAGCGCACACACACACACCAGGAACACATTAGAGGCGCACACACACACACAGACGTCATGTTTACATTAAACACGTCAAATACAGTACAGATTTTTTTGGGTTAAACAACAATGTCATTATAACTCACCTTGCACATGGACTCAAAGAACTGCTGCACCAGGGCGATGTCCTTGGTGAAGAGCTGAGGCATCCGGCTACGGAGGGAGAGGAGGGACAGACACACAGGTCTCACACATGTACAACACGGAGGGAGAGGAGGGACAGACACACAGGTCTCACACGTGTACAACACGACGTGTTCAAACACTTCCCTTGATACATTTCTACATTTCTGCCATTTAGCACACGCCGTTATCCAGAGCCACTTACAACAAATACATTTGTCTAAGTAAGACAGTGAATCATCTACCATCGGCCATCACAAAAAGATGACCAGGGGCCGTTGGCGGTCATAACATTTTACTAGATTAGATTAAACTGTATTGTCATCGCAATTGTACTATAAAAAGTACTATACAACGAAATGCAGTTCAATAATATAATAATAATAAATGTGAGGACAGCGGTGGGTGCGAGAACACCAGTCTTACCTGGAGAGTTTTCCCACAGCAGAGTAGGCAACACACAGCAGCTTAGGATCCTGCAAACACACACACACCTGCTTATCACACACACCTGCTTATCACACACACCTGCTCATCACACACACCTGCTTATCACACACACCTGCTCATCACACACACCTGCTCATCACACACACCTGCTTATCAGCTACAACACCACAAACAAGCCATAATGAGCATCACAAGCCATCGTCTTATATCATGAAAAATGCTTTAAATGCAATAAATTAATATTATTATTATAACTCTCTGACACAGAACTCACAGGACCGCATTACATAACAACATACATGTTGAAAACATTCTATTGTAGTGAATATTTCTATGAAATATGCGTTTTACTGTTCTGCTTTGCCAATGATGTCATAAAATGTTTTTGATTGGTTGGTGATATCATAAAAGGGTTTTGGTTGGTTGGGGATATCATAAAAGGGTTTTGATTAGTTGGTGATAGCATAACAGGGTTGTGATTGGTTGGTGATATCATAACAGGGTTGTGATTGGTTGGTGATATCATAACAGGGTTGTGATTGGTTGGTGATAGCATAACAGGGTTGTGATTGGTTGGTGATAGCATAACAGGGCTGTGATTGGTTGGTGACATCATAACAGGGCTGTGATTGGTTGGCGTACCTCCTTGTACTCGTTGATGAGCTTGGTCAGGCCGTTGAGCAGCATCAGTCCCAGGGGCTTGTTGGTGTCAGGACAGCTGTGGAGAAACAAGGTTAAACTACTGTGACACAGCCTGGTGACAGGGGTAACAAGTCGGCAGCCAATTTAATGTTTGGACAATTAACGTTCAGACTTTTATTTTGACAAACTGGAGTGTGTGTGTGTGTGTAGGCTACTTACACCATACAGATGTGGTGGACAAACTGGAGTGTGAGGGACAGCAGCTTGTTGTTGGTGTTGGAACCAAACAGACCGTCATAGACCACCTGTGGAGAGGGAAGGAATGGTGAGTACACACACACACACACTCTCTCAAACAAACAAGTAAATAAGTCAAATGCTCACTTGCTCACACACACACACACACACACACACACACACACACACACACACACATACACCCTACCTGGATGTTGGCTGGGAAGCACTCTGCGGCTAAGCGAGATCGTAGCAGGTGAGGCAGGATCTTCAGCTTAACTCTGGTACTGACCGGCTCGTGTTTCAGCTCCCGCTTCAGACTGGCTCCCTGGAACACACACACACACACACACACACACACACAGTTATTTCTCCATTCACCTGTTCACATTTAGCTTTAATATATATCTGATGGAAGTGTGAGAAGAGTGGAGAGCAGAAGCGCAAGAGAAGAGGAAGATGAGGAAGACTGAAAGGAGGAGAAGAGTGACAGATGGAAGAGAGTGAAGAGAGGAAGAGTGAGGAGTGCTCCTATACCTTGGTCTTGAGAGGGATGTCCCCCAGGTAGACCTTGTACATCTTGTTGATGATCAGAGGGTTGTTCCAGTCGACGATGCTGCAGAATTGGAATAAATAACATGAATATTTTTAATTTAAAAAAACTAAATAAAAAACTACAACAGAGATGAAGTCAAGACCTGGGGGGTATTCCATCGACGTCGCTAAAGGAAAATCCAGGCTTATTATCCAAGTCTCCCGAGATTTATAAAAAAAAATCCAGCCTTATTTTGATAAATCTCCCACGAGACTCATCAAACATAAGCTTGGATTTTCCGTTAGCGACAATGATGGAATACCCCCCAGAACCCTGGAGGATCCGGACCAAGACCCAGTCAGGAGGTTTTAGACCCAAACATTTCTACTGGTCACCTAAAGGGCTAATCCACTCAATGAGAACCTGAAGACATTCAGAATTCTCTCTGAATGGGTGACATCATCATCATCATCATCACCACCATACCAGGAAGGCCGGCAATGGTGACATTATGAAAGCCCACCCAAGAACAATTTTTTGGAAAAGAACAGTGCTTTATAGAGCTAGTACAATTTGGAATGAATTACCTCTTGATATCGCCAAGAAAAAAGTAAAAGGTTATTCAAAAAGAGACTGAAGAGGCACCTATTAAGTGGCTGATGACAGGTAGCTGTTTTATTTTACTTTGTTTATTTTGGTTGATTCCTTTTTTCATCGAAGAGATGATTGCGTTAGGATCATGTCTTTATAGGTCTTTATATTTTAATGGATTAATAATATTTGCCCTTTTTGTAAAAAAAAAAATATTTTAGTTTATTTTGTTGTATTTACTACTGTATCAGGGGGATAGTGTGTGAGTTTTGGCGACATCTTGTGGTGGGGATGAGGTTGGAGGATTTGACTGGAATCGAATATGGCATTCATCTGTAGGCCTATGTTTGAAGGGACTGAGTGTGACTTTAAGTGACATCCAGGGGTGAAGCTGAATGTTCCATTGATTTACAATTAATTCAACATGGCGGCCTCCACGAAGACACCCGCTCATTTTAAGGCCAGGAAAATGCTTTTGTGCATTGCATTATACGCAAATTAATACAAATATCATGTTTGATTGCTGCCGGATCTGTTTGTCTTGTTTTCACCACTGGATGTCGCGGAGGGTCACGCATTGTCCCTTTAATGTATTATATGTTCAGTGTTTCCTCTATATGCATTTATTGGTGGCGGGCCGCCACAAATGAATTTCCTCCGCCACCAAATGATTCAGACAGTCCACTTTGATTCAGGCTGCGCAGAAAGGCAGCGAGTTATTATGACCGGAGAACTGAAAAAAAGCATGTGTCCCTGAACGCTCCGCCAATCACTGTGAGTAAACTGACTCTGAGAATGTCCTCACGTCACATTTTACCGTAATACCCTATATGTTGGTTGAAGTGCAACATCTCAGCTTTCAGGGACAGTTGGATTTTTTTCGATAGCACAAACCGTTTAGAAATTACGGTAATTACAATGTCGGGTGCGGATTTGTGCCGGTGGCGGTACATTCGGCGCAGAAGTGGTATCTATACCAGATAAATAATAACCATTTGCTTACGTAATTTTTCGTTTGTTTACATAGTCTGAAACTACAGATGGTAAGCTTTCAAATGATGCGTCATACATTGAAATCGGAAAAAAAATCAAGACGACACGAGTATTTGAATGTTTGTTTGTATCATGTTTTGCTCAAGAATGGTGACTGCTAAAAACGCTGCTAGCGGCTAACGTTTCGTTCTAAAACGAAAGTATTGTAACGTCCCCACTTGGACAGTGGTTGAAATAATGACAGATAGCTTCTCTCATGTAATCTGTGCGTTTAATTGTAAACCCAGTATGGGGCAGAACGCTTTGGAGTGCAAGAAAGGAAAGGCGGGAAAGATGTTCCAACTGCACCCGTTTCCAGGAGGCAACAGGAGATCCAGCGCCTCGTCCTAGAAAGAAGACAACTTAGGAAACGGTGGAAAAAAGCCTCTGGAGTGGAAAGGGAAGGCATAAACGCACTTCAAGTCGACATCAAATCACGGCTGGCATCCCTCCGTAGAGCAGAGAACCTCCGGAAACGTAGAAGGAAGAAAGAACAAGCTAGAACACGGTTCTATAAGGATCCCTTCAAGTTCCTTAAAAGTATCTTCACAAAGGAAAAAAGTGGAGCTCTAAAAACAACAAAGACAGACCTGGAAAATCACCTGAAAGAAACACACTCTGACCCAAGGCGGCATGAACATCTGACCATTCCCTCTGATATACCACCAATCGACCCCCCTGAACACCACATGCTGATCAGCCCTCCAACCTGGAAAGAGGTGGAAAACACAGTGCGTCGAGCAAGAACGGCATCAGCCCCGGGGCCAAACGGAGTCCCATACAAGGTGTATAAGAACGCATCAGATGTCCTGAGGTTTCTCTGGAGGCTCATGAGAACAGCATGGCAGAAGAAGATAATACCTAAAGCGTGGCGCAGGGCAGGTGGAGTCCTCATCCCAAAGGAGAAGGATGCAGTCAACATCAGCCAATTCCGTCCAATCTCCCTGCTAAACGTTGAGGGCAAAATCTTCTTTAGTGTCATTGCACAGAGGATGGCCGAGTATCTGAGAAGAAACAAATACATCGACACATCTGTACAGAAAGCAGGAATATCAGGATTCTCGGGGTGCTCAGAACATTTCAGCATGATCTGGCACCAGATCCAAACGGCAAAGGTGGAGAGACGGGACATTCACGTCGTCTTTCTGGACCTTGCCAATGCCTTTGGCTCTGTGCCCCACGAACTCCTGTGGTCTGCCTTCGACTTCTTCCACATACCGGACACCATCACAGCCCTGGTTAAATCCTACTTCCAAGACATGCAGTTCTGCTTTACCACCTCTGACTTTACCACCTCTTGGCAGTGCCTGGAAGTAGGCATCATGGCGGGATGCACTATTTCACCCCTGACATTTGTGATGGCAATGGAAGTCATCATCCGAGCCTCAAAATGGGTTGTAGGCGGACAGCGAGTTGACTCTGGTCAGCGTCTCCCTCCGCTCAGAGCTTACATGGACGACATTACAACGTTGACCACCACCGTCCCATGCACCAGGAGGCTGCTCAGAAAACTGGAAGAGAACATCAGTTGGGCCCGTATGAAGATCAAACCATCCAAGTCACGAAGCATCTCAATTGTGAAGGGAGTGCTCTCTGACCTGAAATTCTTCATCGGCGATGATCCAATCCCAACAGTGTCTGAGCAACCTGTAAAAAGCCTTGGCAGGTGGTATGATGCAAGCCTGAAGGACAAAGACCAGGTTCTACAACTGCGCAAAGATATCAGCAGTGGCCTGCAGTCCATCGATAAAACACAGCTACCTGGAAAGTTAAAGGCTTGGTGCCTGCAGTTTGGACTCCTACCACGGATGCTGTGGCCCCTCGCAGTGTATGAGGTCCCAATCTCAACCGTAGAGAAGTTGGAAAGAGGAGTCACAGGCTACATCAAGAAATGGCTCGGAATTCCACGATGCCTTACCACCATAGGTCTCTACGGAGATAGCATCCTCAAGCTGCCCCTCACCAGTCTCACAGAGGAGTTCAAGTGTGCAAAAACAAGACTCCAGATGACACTGAATGAATCCAGAGATTTAGTGGTGAGCAACAACGCACCAACCTTGACAACCGGGCGCAAATGGACACCAGCCAAAGCGGTGGAGGAAGCAACAGCAGCCCTCAAACATGCTGATATTGTGGGGTATGTTCAGCAGGGAAGAGGAGGCTTCGGGCTAACAGCTGCTCGCCCTGCTTGGAGTAAGGCCACAGCACCAGAACGGAGGAAGATGGTGGTGGAGGAAGTACGCCATCAGGAGGAGGCTGGAAGATGGGCCAAGGCAGTCTCTCTTGCCAAGCAGGGACAGTGGACGCGATGGGACAGTGTGGAGAGGAGGAAGATTAGCTGGAAGGACATGTGGGCCATGGAAGCGAGGCAGTTGAGCTTTATTATCAGAGCTACATACGACGTCCTTCCAACACCAGTTAACCTTGGCCAGTGGTATGGTGAAGACCCGGGGTGTGCCCTTTGTTCCACGCCAGCCACCCTCAGGCACATTCTTTCAGGGTGCAAAACTAGTCTCGCCCAAGGACGCTACACGTGGCGTCACAACCAAGTCCTGAAGATCTTTGCATCCACCCTGGAGGACAAACGAGCTGCCACCAACTCCCTACCGCCATCAGCATCCAACCACCAACAGGCAATTACCTTTGTCCGTGAGGGGGCAAAGGTTACCAGGAGCAGCTCGACACCATCTGAGCGAGGCCAGCTACGGTTGGCCCGCGACTGGAAGATGCTGACTGATATTGGACGACAGCTTGTGTTTCCTAAAGAGATCGCAATAACCACCCTGAGACCTGACTTGGTTCTCTGGTCCCCTTCTCTAAAAAAGGTGTACATCATCGAACTAACCGTACCCTGGGAGGACGCAGTGGATGAAGCTTACGAGCGGAAACATCTACGCTATGCTGAGCTCGCCGCCGAAGCACAACACCGCGGCTGGAACACTGAAGTCCGCCCAGTGGAGGTGGGGTGCAGAGGGTTTGTGGCAAGATCTACCACCAGATTGTTTACAGACCTGGGAATCAGAGGCCAAAGCCTGCGTTCAGCCGTCAAAGCTGCATCGGAAGCAGCCGAAAGAAGCAGCCAGTGGCTTTTTATGAGAAGGAAAGATCCCTGCTGGGCCCCGAAGTAGCCAACCAGAAGGTATGCGGTCAGCTTAGGCCTGACTCAGGGAAAAGGACGCCCCTGCCTTGCATAGTCTCATGAGTCTCATGAGTCTCATGACGAATTAGGATTGACGCAAGTTCGGGGCTGATCCCCCTGAGCTGGCCACCTCTGGCGAGGGTGTATAGTGTGATGGCCGAAACACCCCATGACCTGGAGGAACACTACTGATGATGCGTCCGAAATTAAACCTAACCCCAGCCCCCCCCCCCCCCCCCCCCCGCATGAATCACTCACCATCAAGACGACACACACGCACACACACACACTCTCACGTACGTACCTGCACAAGGAATTTACATCTTATCCTGTGTTTCATAAATCTACACAACTTTATTAGTTCACCCGAGCTCTCTCTCCCAACGGTCTCAATAACACACACAGCACCCGCCCCGCCCCCGTGACCTCCACCAATCACAGGGGTGCTTTGGCACACAACACAGTAACAGTGCGAACATGAACATGAACTCAAGCATTAATAAACATTAATGAACAGGGTTGTTCTATCTAATTTATTATGTTTGTGTTATGCTAATAAATGTAGATCCACACAGGTATACAAACTGAGATCCGTTTACTGTCAAGTTACTGTCAAACACACACAGTCGT
>NC_137675.1:65115983-65130983 GCF_963989245.1 Nansenia antarctica | reverse complement strand
GAAAATGTAGAACTGTAAGAGGGGGGGGTAAGATGGGCGTTACCGTGACGAAGGAAGCGGCTGAGGGGTCTTGGTACTGAACGAGCAGCGTCTCTACAGGCAGTTGGATCTTAGGCCGACTCTTGATCCTCTTGTTCAGGTGGACCAGCAACTCCATCACCTGGGGAGGGGGGGGGGGGGTAGAGAGGGGGAAGGAGGGGAGAGAGAGGGGTGAGACAAAAAGGCAGATGCCAAGTGGCAGCCGTGAGACATCCAGTAGTATATTATGTAGGCCTATGGTCCAGTAGTATATTATGTAGGACTATGGTCCTAGCATAGATTTATTTTTCTTATGATGCCTGTTGGCCAGAACCCCCGGCTGGCCACGTGTCGAGGTGTCCTTGAGCAAGGCACTGAACCCCCCTAATTGCTCCAGGGTCGCCGTCTATGACTCTGACCCCTTGCTTAGAGCATAACATACCAAATTCCAACAGTTGACTGACTGAAGTTGATCGCATGGAAGTAAAACAATTGTTATCGTTATTATTATTATTATTATTATTATTATTACTACTACTACTACATCCTTACTTTCTTCCTCACGCCCTCTTGCACGCTGGACAGCTTGAGGAGGACAGGAGGCAGGAACTTGGAGATGATGTCCTGGAGCTGATCATCGGTCTCTGCATGGCCCAGACGTAGGAACACTCGCTCCAGCTGATCTGTGGGACAACAGAGAGGGGGGGGTTGAAAACACGGACTTCAGTTTCATTTGTATCTGTTTCTGGGCCATTTTAATTTCCATGAGGGTATCTCCTCAAGTTCACTCTGGCTAGATGCTGATCAGGGGGAGGCTGGTGGAGGTCGGAATGGGAGGACGAGCTCATTGTAATGCGTGGGAGTTTGATACGTTTCCAATGAGCCCCGTCCTCCGATTTCTACCTCCACCAGCCTCCCTGGAGCAGAAGATGCTGATGCGTGGTTGGAACTGTGGAATACAATACAAGGGGGTTTGGGAAATGATCTCTCACACACACAGACACACACCAACCATTTCCCTTTCTGTGTCACTGCCATATTAGGATGGGTATGTCAAGTCACTGTGGCTAGAAGATTACGATGACCATGATCATGATGACGGTGCATAGCGGACACCAACCCTATCAGCCCCAATCCTTGACCTCACCAGGCAAATAAGGGTCAGTTATGAAAGGTAACACACTGTCACTGACATGTCAGCTTATCAACCTAAAAAGGGGTGGGGACATGTTTGGGACATAATCACAAAGCTGACAAAAGCATGTGTGGCCCAGTTAAGCCCTATGAGGTCGACTAGCTAGAGAACTAAGGAATGATATGAATGAATACAATCCACTAGCACACCTTAGCTGGTATAACTGTTGATATGAGACATGACATAACATGGATGAGAGTTAACTTCCTTCAATTAAATAGCTGCAAAACAGAAGCCATCCTCATCGGCACCCCTCACCAGGTTAAATCATCCCCCATAACAAGCATGACTTTCTCTGGACAGGTTATCCCTCTGTCATCCGTCGTCACCAACCTTGGTGTTCGAATGGACCCCCACCTCAACTACGAGGCCCACATTAAACACATATCCAAAACGTCATTCTTCCACCTTAGAAATATAGCAAAACTCCGCCCACCCTGTCTTTGCCCGATGCCGAGAAGTGAGTCCATGCCTTTGTCTCCTCCAGGCTCGACTACTGCAACGCACTTCTCATCGGGATCACTAGCAAGAGCCTTCAGAAGCTCCAGTACATTCAGAACAGCGCTGCTAGGATCCTGATGAGAGTGCGCAAATACGATCACATCACAGCCATCCTCCACTCACTACACTGGCTTCCCATCTCCTCTCGGATCATTTACAAAATCTCACTGTTAACTCGTCAATGCATTCACGGCAACTTACCGGCATTCACGGTACATGCATTCACTTACACGTACATTCACGGTACATGCATTCACTTACACGTACATTCACGGTACATGCATTCACTTACACGTACATTCACGGTACATGCATTCACGTGCATGCATTCACGGCAACTTGAGGTCCCTTACCTCGAGGACCTGGTCAAATCCCACAGCCCCTCCACTCGCACTCTCCGCTCATCAAATGCAAACCTCCTCAAAGCCACCAGGACCCACCTCCGCTCCATGGGAGACCCCCGGGCCGCGTGCTCCGTCGCCCCCGAACTGTGGAACGCCCTCCCTGCCCACCTGAGAGCACCACAGTCGGTCGACTCTTTTAAGAGCGGACTTAAGACTCCTCTTTTTAACAAAGCGTTCCAGTAGCCATTAGTTCTATGCCACAGTGTCTTTTTAACCTTTCTGCTTTTGATGTTTTTAGTGATCTTTATTGTGTTGTGCTGTTTTTGTTTCTTTTATTGACTGTAGCACTTTGAGATTCTTGAAATGTAAAGTGCTTTATAAATAAAATCCATTATTATTATTATTATAATTAAGGTGTAATATATCAATAACAATTTGTTTTTGGTTACCCGGGAGCCAAGAGGATTGCATCATTCAATCTCATCTGTATATAAAATTAATTGCAATTCTGTCGGAACTTTCAGAAACAGTGGGTGGACTTCAAAATGTGTCCATCAATTAAATCCTGAAAAAATCCATCCTTGGATGGCTGTGGCCCCTCTTCAATCATTGTGTTGCATACACATAAATTACAAATCCCCCCCAAATTAAGAAAGTAGTCGTTTTTGATTGATTTATGAATTAACTAATTATTACCACCCCCCTTTTAGAAGTGGTAGCTTCCCAGACCCACGTCACTTACCTCGCTGAGATTCGCGCTTCTTTCTTCATCTCGTCGTCTCGTCACAGACAGTCGCATTTGGTTTGAAGACGTTTCTATTTCTTTGCAAGTAAGTAACAATAGTGTCATATATGATATATACTCATATATCCTTTGGTAGTTGACATCGCATTCGATTTGGTCCGTGTTTCAATTCATATTTATTGTGTACATTTGTGCAGCCAGACAGAGAAGCTTTAAAGGGAGCTGAGCTAACAGCTAGCTAGCTTGGCGACTCAGCGTTTCTCAACCGGGTCGCTGCGGCACACTGGGGCACCGCCTGGCGTCTTCAGGGGAGCCGTCAAATAATTCTATATTCTGACGTTCATATGAATGAATACATCTATAAATAAATAAATGCAATACATCATCCAAATCTGTCTCGCGCGCCCCTTTCCCATGTCACAATGTCAATACCGGGTTCAGCGTAAGGTCCGTGTGTCCGTGTGTCTGCATGCAGCCATGAAGTGCGCCACAGTTTCTGATAAAGCGTTGGAGGCTGGCTAACTCGTAGCCCAAATGATTGCTAAATGTCCTGTTAACCTCCATTATTCATTTATGATTCTTGAGATATAGATAAAACCTCACGCACACCATGACATGTCGAGGGAACCCAATGTCACGTTCTAAGAAACAAAGAGAGGATTTTACCGGGAGCAAGCGTCAAAGTTGTGTTGAACAGTCAAGCTTCATGCATCTTAGTTCAATCACATTGCTCAATAGCTAGACTGACATGTAAACGTAATCCTGCAGAGAAATAAACAACTGCAGCATTGTTGTGCTGAATAAAGCTATCGTATCGTATCATATCGAACATGCTCTGCTGCTTTAGGAAGTTTGGTATTCTAAAGGCTTTGTAACTTGGAAGTTGTCATGTAAAAGGGTCCTATCCTATGTTCCCCGCTCCCGAAAAATGGTCCGATCGGACAGGGCAGTCTCGCTCGCCGGCAGCGTGTGGAGGTGGTTGTTCTATATGGAGATATATATATATATGATCTATATGGTTGTTCTATATGGATGATCGGTGACATTATTCTCTCGTCCGACTTCGGAAGCTAAGCAGGGTTGGAAAGTTGGGGAAATAACGCAGCACGGTTTCGTTTTCATGCAATGAATTTAATACATCCAGACAAGGATGCGCGCAGCGGGAGAGAGAGAGACGCATTTTCTGGCTTAATAACTCTGCATCCCCGGTGTTTACGTTAAATGGACTGGATAGGTGTTTCCAATCAAATGTGGGAATATGAAAATTAATGTGTTCCATAAATTCTGGATTCTCTTTCACGCTGAGTGTGTGTGTGTGTGTGTGTGTGTGTGTGTGTGTGTGTAGCATAACCTAGCAACGTTAGCAGCTTCACGTTAGCTCAGTAACCCGTTGGGGGGGCGGCAGGGACCCGCTGGCGCCAAAATTCAAAAGGACGTTTTCTTGTTGTGGGTCGTCGCTCCACCAGTCCCGCTGGTGTCTAGAGGGTTGTTTTAATAATATAATATAACTTTCATTTCATAAGATTCACTTAAAGGACACGGTAGACATGCACATCAAGTCCATCATCCTGGAGGGCTTCAAGTCTTACGCCCAGAAGACGGAGATCAACGGGTTCGACCCGCTGTTCAACGCGATCACCGGCCTGAACGGCAGCGGCATGTCCAACATCCTGGACTCCATCTGCTTCCTGCTGGGCATCACCAACCTGTCCCATGTAAGATATATATATACTATAACTACTACTAACTAACTAACTAACTAACTAACTAACTAACTAATTAACTAACTAGTCCAACATCCTGCAAACGCACACACTAACACTAGCACACACACTATCAATAATATAAATTACATAATAAACCAAGAATAAACCATACAATCCATGCGGCATAGAACAAAGATAAACAAAATAACAAAATAATATAAGAATTACTAAAAGTAAATACATACGATAAGATGCTAGCTAACTATAACTAAGTCACAGCAGATACAGCTAACTAGCTTGCTAACTAGTACATTTGAACTTGAAAGTCTCATGACTAGTAGCCAGTAATACCAAGCTGTCAGACAACGACAGGTTGAAGCGACTAACCAGGTGAAAGCTGACTAACTAGTAGGATCTGCATTCAGGGGAGAAGCTTTGACATTTCTGTGTAACATATTTTGCCATAATAAACAAGTTATTGTGCAAAAGAAATCAGTGTTTCTGTCTTCCACTAGGAAACAAAGTTTAATGTTGCTATAAATTAAGAGTCTAATCAAGTTATTGCTTCAGTGTATCCCAACATGATTTACACACTCTACAAGTTAATAACTTTTGTTCCCCTGTTTCAGTGTTTGTATTGCAAAAACACTGATCACAATCAATGTTAATCTGTGTTGTAAAAAATCATTAGGCCTATATTCTGTAGCCGCTTTTATATATCTGTACATTACATACTGCGCATACGCTACCGTAATTCTACGTAGCTCATAACTGTATATAGGCCTACCTCTAAACTACCGTACTTGCCATACTGTACCTATCACTATCATTGTCATGTTTTTATATCACTATTTGCACTTCTGGTTAGATGCTAAACTGCATTTTGTTGTATGGTACTACTGATAGTCTGCAATGACAAATGAAAGTTGAATGTCTAATATTTAACAAACTAATTTCCCCACACCTGATCCATCTTGTAGGTGCGGGCGTCCAACCTTCAGGACCTGGTGTACAAGAACGGCCAGGCTGGCATCACCAAAGCCACGGTGTCCATCACCTTCGACAACTCCAACAAGAGCCAGAGCCCGCTGGGGTTCACGACTCACGATGAGATCACCGTCACCAGACAGGTAGCTATCACTATCACCGTCACCAGACAGGTAGCTATCACTATCACTATCACTATCACTATCACCGTCACCAGACAGGTAGATATCACTATCACCGTCACCAGACAGGTAGCTATCACTATCACGGTCACCAGACAGGTAGCTATCACTATCACCGTCACCAGACAGGTAGATATCATTACCTGCTCGCGAGTTGATCAAATATGGTGTGTTATGGAAATATTTAATTATCTAAATATAAAATAGAGCAGACAATGTAATACTAGAAGATTAGTTTTAATTTCTCCAGAACTGTTATTTTTATCGAAGGTTTAACTTACGATGACTGGAGGATGTATAGTATCACCTACTGAGACAAATGTACTTATTGTAAGGCACTTTGGATAAAAGCGTCTTCTAAATGACATACATGGTAAATGTGTGTGTGCATGTTGATCATAAGAGTTATTGTATTTACATTTACGTTTTGGGCATTTAGCAGACGCCTTTATGCAAAGCGACTTACCGTACAACAAATACATTTGACGAAGTAAAGTGAATCACCTATCCACCAGTCGTAGTAGAAGTAGAAGTAGTAGTAGATTGTCTAAAGACGTTGTTTTTGTCTGAATCTCCAGGTTGTCATTGGGGGCAGGAACACGTACCTCATCAACGGGGTGAACGCCAACAACACCCAAGTGCAGAAACTGTTCTGCTCCGTCGGCCTCAACGTCAACAACCCCCACTTCCTCATCATGCAGGTACGTCTGACATCTGCAGATCTGCAGTGGTCCAAGATGGCGGCTTCTCAGAGCTCCAGATGATGATGATGATGATGATGTTAATAGATAATAAATGACTGACTGACTGACGTGAGGACATCTTGGAATGTTTCAGGGGAGAATCACCAAGGTCCTGAACATGAAGCCACGTGAGGTAAGACACACACACACACACACACCTACACACACACCTACACACACACACACACACACACACACACACACTCTCTCACAGTCGCACATTCTCACACACACTCGCAATCAAACACACACGTTTACATACACACACACACACATTCTCTAACACACACTCACAATCAAACACACACTCTCTCTCACATGTTTACACATGCTACTACACACACACACACACACATACACACAGAGCACCATTTCCACCTCTCTGAACCTCTGGCCGCACCTGTAGATTCTGGCCATGATCGAGGAGGCTGCTGGTACCAGGATGTACGACCGTCAGAAGATCGACACCCAGAAAACCATCGAGAAGAAGGAAGCCAAGCTGAAAGAGATCCAGACGGTACAGCAGCCATCTATGACCCCTCTTAGGTTATCTTACTGTAAACAGTCTTTGGCCGATCTTAGGTTATCCTACCGTAAACAGATCTTAGGTTATCTTACTGTAAACAGTCTTTGGACGATCTTAGGTTATCCTACCGTAAACAGATCTTAGGTTATCTTACTGTAAACAGTCTTTGGCCGATCTTAGGTTATCTTATTGTAAGCAGATCTTAGGTTATCTTACTGTAAACAGATCTTAGGTTATCCTACCGTAAACAGATCTTAGGTTATCTTACTGTAAACAGTCTTAGGTTATCTTACTGTAAACAGATCTTAGGTTATCCTACCGTAAACAGATCTTAGGTTATCTTACTGTAAACAGATCTTAGGTTATCTTACTGTAAGCAGATCTTAGGTTATCTTACTGTAAGCAGATCTTAGGTTATCTTACTGTAAACAGATCTTAGGTTATCTTACTGTAATCAGATCTTAGGTTATCTTACTGTAAACAGATCTTGGGTTATCTTACTGTCAACAGTCTTTGAGGGTTTTTTTACTCATTGTGTTCATCGTTTGTCTTCAGATCTTGGATGAAGAGATTACCCCGACCATGCAGAAACTGAACGAGGTAGGAATGTGGGAAATGGTCTTGCCTATTCACCTGAAAATCTCTCTTTCTCTCTTTCTCTCTCTTTCTCTCTTTCTCTCTTTCTCTCTCTCTCTCTCTCTCTCTCTCTCTCTCCCTCTCTTTCTCTCTCTCTCTCTCTCTCTCTCTCTCTCTCTCTCTCTCTCTCTCTTCCTTTCTTTCTTTCTCTCTCTCTCTCTCTCTCTCTCTCTCTCTCTCTCTCTCCCTCTCCCCCTCTGTCTCTCTCTCTCTGTCTCTCTCTCTATATATACAGTATATCTCAAAAGTGAGTACACCCTTTAGATTTTTGCAAATATTCTGTCATATCCTTTCAGGGGATAACACTATCTTAATGAAACTTTGATATAACTTAAAGTAGTCAGTGTGCTGCTTGAATAACAGTATAGATTTATTGTCCATTGAAAATTACTCAGTACACAGCTGTTACAGTTTTTCTCAATTGCTAAAACACATTTCCCAAAACTTTCCTCCATTTTCCCAAAACTCTAAACACAACACACTTTTCTAAAGCTACATAAACAAAACCACACCTTCTCTCTTCAAAACTCAAACTTTCACACCAAAACAGCTGCTCAAAGCCTGCAAAAATATAAACACTATACTCATCATTACAGACTACAACAAAACAACTGAAAACACAATGTTCAGTGTGTGAGAATGTTCTTTTTTTTCACAACTGCCAAAGCAAATTTTTAGAAACCTTACAGTATCTGTTCTCAGAATATATCACTGTAGAGTATTGGGCATTCATAGATTTGTGTGTTTCATATGTACAGTATGTAAATCTACAGAAAATACAGTATGTATGTTACGGTACATTGTGGGAATACGGTACATGTGGGAAAACTAGGGTTAGGGTTAGGTGCTAGGGTGACTTGGTACATTACTGTAACTGTGAACATTCTAAATCTGCTACTGCGACACTTTAATGTAATGAATGTGCAACAAGTATTATGTGCAATATGATAACCCATGTTTACATAAGGTTCAGATATAGGAAAAAGTTAGGATATTTATAGCATAGCATAGTGTACAGCACAGTGTTTTATTGTATAGTAGATAGTGTACATAGCCTTTATTT
Source organism: Nansenia antarctica (assembly GCF_963989245.1). Lineage (NCBI taxonomy): Eukaryota > Metazoa > Chordata > Actinopteri > Argentiniformes > Microstomatidae > Nansenia > Nansenia antarctica. Next base: position 65,122,337 of record NC_137675.1, on the reverse strand, counting down.
TTGTCAACCAGCTCTTTTTCTCTTTTTTGTTTTACCCTTGGCTCTCTTGTTTTTAGTCTTTTTTCCAAGCACCAGGGGAGCCCCCCCCCCTCCTAAATTTCATTGTACGGTACCTATACTGTATTACAGTAATGACAATAAAGACAATTCATTCATTCATTCATTCACATGCTGGCATGTCTAACCCTAACCCTAACCTTAACCCTAACCCTAATCCTAACCCTAACCTTAACCCTAGCACCCTAGCACCTAACCCTAACCCTAGTTTTCCCACATGTACCGTAACATGTACACTACTGTACTGTATCACAACTCAATGCAAACACTACAGAGGATCCATTACACACAACAATACTCACTGAAAACAATGTTCAGGGTGTGATGTTTTTTTATTTATTTATGGAACTATACCACACAAGCACACACACACACACACACACACCACAATCATTTGCAACAAGTGTCTTAAATGTTGAGTCGTTATGTTTAATGAATGAAGCCAGGTGTGTTCATTGTGTTCAAATTTTGCTGACTGTGGCAAGCATTTTGCATCACATGAGCTTTAATTTGAGAATTTGAGCAGAGTTTTTTGCAACTTGTGTTTTAGCAAGACAAAATGTGTTTAGATTTATGAGAAAAGGAGGATTGTGTTTTGTGAATTGTGTCTTCATGTGAAATGTGTTTATGGTTTTGGCAAATGGGGGCTAGTTTTATTAAATGTGTTTAGAGAACTGGTCATTTGGTTTAGAGAATTGGCTTTTGTGTTTTAGCAATTGGGAAAAACTGTAATGTCTAAACAGCTGGCAACAAAAGTGAGTACACCCCATAGTGTGAACATGTCTAAATTGTGCCCAGTGTCAATATTTTGTGTGACCACCATTGTTATCTAGCACTGCTTTAACCCTCCTGGGCATGGAATTCACCAGAGCTGTACAGGTTGCTTCTGGAATCTTCTTCCACTCCTCCATGACGACATCACGGAGCCCACGGATGTTGGACACCTTGCACTCCTCCACCTTGCACTCCTGCCCCACATGTGCTCAATTGGGTTTAGGTCTGGAGACATACTTGGCCAGTCCATCACCTTAAACTTCAGCTTCTTCAGCAAGGCCGTTGTCATCTTGGAGGTGTGTTTAGGGTCATTATCATGTTGGAAAACTGCCCTACGGCCCAGTTTCCGAAGAGAGGGGATAATGCTCTGCTGCAGGATGTCACAGTATATATTGGAATTCATGTGTCCCTCAATGAAATGCAGCTCCCCAGAGTGCCGGCAGCACTCATGCAGCCCCAGACCATGATGCTGCCACCACCATGCTTGACTGTAGGCAAAACACATTTGTCTTGGTACTCCTCACCAGGGTGCCGCCACACACGCCGGACACCATCTGACCCAAATACTGTAGGTTTATTTTGGTCTCATCAGACCACAGGACATGGTTCCAGTAACTCATGTTCTTGGATTCATTGTCTTCAGCAAACTGTTTGCGGGCTTTCTTATGCATCGGTTTCAGAAGAGGCTTCTGTCTGGGGCGACGGCCATACAAACCGATTTGATGCAGTGTGCGGCGTATGGTCTGGGCACTGACAGGCTGACATCCCACTTCTGCAACCTCTGCAGCAATGCTGGAAGCACTCGCACGTCTATTTTTTAGTGTTGTTCCGATACCATTTTTTGATCCCGATACCGATACCGATACCTGACCGTGCAGTACTTGCCGATACCGAGTACCGATCCGATACCACGGCGTTTGAAAAAACTAAACAAAAAAACATGTTTTTTGAGCCGCATACTCGCATTTTACTCACGATGTAAAATAATTGCTAACACTTAGTCTGGCACTGCTCAAAACCTTTGTAAAACAGGAAAAAATACCAACAGAGAGTGAATGCTATAGAACTTTTTTTTATTGTCTACCTGGTATGGTGACAAGAAAATCAACCCCTTATAAAACCTGAAATGTGGCTCTTACAGATGCCAATCAGTGCAATATCCATTTAAGATATAAAACAGTCGTAGTAGTAGTGCAACAGCAAGTGAACATTTACAAACAAAATAACTTTAAGATATAAAACAGTCGTAGTAGTAGTGCAACAGCAAGTAAACAATTACAAACAAAATAACTTTAAGATATAAAACAGTCGTAGTAGTAGTGCAACAGCAAGTGAACATTTACAAACAAAATAACTTTAAGATATAAAACAGTCATAGTAGTAGTGCAACAGCAAGTAAACATTTACAAACAAAATAACTTTAAGATATAAAACCATACAAGTAGTGCAACAGCAAGTAAACATTTACAAACAAAATAAGGCCCATTTGAGACTAACATAAGATGTAGGCCTACCTGAGGGAATAATAATATTTTAGAAGTGCAGCCTGAATTTGGTAAAATAAATAAAAGGATATTTAAAATGTTAGGAAATGTTATCACAAATGTAAACAAACTCCACTTTAAAAAACAAAAACAAAAGAGCTGGAGCAAAATAAAGTGCACTGCACATTAGTGCAGACATGTCACATAGCAGCACTCAGTCCTCCAAATTAAAATCCTTAGGCTTCAAGTTCAAATACATAGGCAGGTTCTTCTTTAAGAAGATGAGCATTTCTACTCTCTCTCCTAGCAGCCTGTTCCTCTTTTCATCCAGTATGTTGGAAGCTGTGCTGAACAGTCTCTCACTATCTACACTAGTAGAGGGAGCACAGAGAAACACTGCAGCAGTAGCAGCCAGGGTGGGGAACCGTTCCTTATTCTTTCCCCAGTACTCAAATGGGCTCTCTAAGCGGTGGATGGTTTTCTCAGCCAGATATGTCTCTATCTGTACCTATGTAGCTGTGCTGCTGGCCCCGCCTTGTTCCTCATCATGCTCTTGCAGGATTTCCTCATACAGCCCCTTAAAGCAGCTCTTGCTGGTCCTGCTGCTTGTGTGGGGCTCTGCTTCCACCCGTGAGGCCTTGTTGGCTGCCTCTGCTGCCAGTGATCGAGACTCCTCAGTCTTCTCCACCTCTTGGATCAGTGCACTCTTTGCAAGCTTGCTGCTTTCCACACTTGTGAAGTATCTGCAGTAACATAGTAAACAAAATACACGTGTTGAATAAAGTAAATATTTACACTTAACGTTTATACTTAATCAGCACACTATTATACACACCTGTCTTTGTAACGCGGGTCCAAGAGGGTTGCAACAGCATACTGGGGCTCCTCCTCGACGGTCTGGAACCTTTTGTCGACAGCCGCTAGTAGGGTTGCTTTCATTGTTTTTATCCCGCTGTCCTCCTCGGTCTCTCGGGTCAACAGTCGCTTCAGTACCACCACCGTGGGGACGACTTCAGACGCGATGGAGGTGCTAAAGCTGATTTGTTTTTGTAATCTCCTCGAATGGAGCCAGGACGATGTTTACTTTTTCAAGTAAAGCCCACTGGTTGGTACTCAGGGTGGCTGGGAGGTCGTAGTCAGCCGCGTAGGCTGAGAGAGATCTCTTCTGCTCCAGCAGACTCTCTGTCATGTAGAAGGTGCTATTCCACCAGGTGGGCACATCTTGTTTCAGCCGTTTGATTGGCATTCCAAGTTCAGTCTGTACAGTTTGCAGACGTGAAGTGGCCAGTGGGGAATGCTTGAAGTGGCCGATGATCTTTCTCCCATTGGCCAGCGCGTCGCACACACTCCGCTGTGACAGTAGGCCTTCCTGCACCACTAGCTGGATCAAGTGGGCAAAGCATCCCATTCTCGAAACACCCAAGTCCCTCATCGCCTTCTTCATGTTGCTGGCGTTATCACAGAGAATGGCGTGGACCTTCAATAATAAGTAATAATACATTATTAAGTAAATATAAACGACAAGTGAAAATAAAAACACAAGAGAAAATACAACATTTTAGAGTAAGACAAGAACAAAGAAGTAGGCTAATGTTACCTTGGACTTTGGGATGTTCCAGTTAAGCAGCATACTCTCAATTGCTTCTGCAATTGCTTCACCAGTGTGGGACCCCTTGAACTCGTTTGCATGCAGCACAACGCTTTCCCGGTTGTATGATTCGGAGTCCACCCAGTGAGCAGTTAAACTAAGCAGGGACAGTGGGGAGACGTCGCTGGTCCAAATATCCGTAGTGAAGCTGATGGCCTGCACCTTTCCTAGCTTATCTGAAAAATGCTCAGTCACCTTCTTATTGAGGGCAGGGACGGCCGTCTCCGTGATGTATTTGCGACCTGGTATTTTGTATTTAGGTACAGCGTGAGCCATAAAAAGGCGGAATCCCACATTGTCAACAAAGGAGAGGGGCAGGTCACAGAGCACAATCATTTCAGACATTTTCTCAGTCATCTTTCTTGCCATTTCACTCGTCGCGTCCCACTGGTCCTTTTTATGGAATGAGCTACTCAGCGTTTGTTGTTTTGGTCCATCCGTTCTCTTGCTCGCTGTCGCAGCTGCAGTAGATGACAGAAACTCTTCGTGCTCTTTAATATGTTTTGCCTTTAAATACTTAATTAAGTTGCTAGTATTGAAACTGGCAGCTTTAGTGCCACCCCTCGACACATTGAGACCACAAATTGTGCATTTAGCCGTTGTACACACCGGACTATCCACCTTGAAATATCTCCAAACCGCCGACATGTTCTCCTCACTACACCTCTACAGCATGCGTGTTTGTTTTTCCGCGATAGTGAAAGTTTGGTATCGGGTGTTATTATTTGTTAGTACTCGCCGATACCGATACCAGCATTTTTGTGCGTATCGGTGGCCATGCCGATACTAGTATCGGTATCGGAACAACACTACTATTTTTGGAAACCAACCTCTGGATATGACGCTGAGCACGTGGACTCAACTTATTTGGTCGACCCTGGCGAGGCCTGTTCCGAGTGGAACCTGTCCTGGAAAACGGCTGTATGATCTTAGCCACTGTGCTGCAACTCATTTTCAGGGTGTTGGCAATCTTCTTATAGCCAAGGCCATCTTTGTGAAGCGCAATAATCCTTTTTTTCAGCCGCTCAGAGAGTTCCTTGCCATGAGGTGCCATGTTGTCCAGCATTCAGAGAGAATTGTGCCCAAAACACCAAATTTAACAGCCCTGCTTATCATTTACACCTGAATCCTTGTAACACTAACGAGTCACGTGACACCAGGGCGGGAAAACAACATCATTGGGCACAATTAGGACATGTTCACTATGGGGTGTACTCACTTTTGTTGCCAGCTGTTTAGACATTAACAGCTGTGTACTGAGTAATTTTCAAAGGACAATAAATCTATACTGTTATTCAAGCAGCACACTGACTACTTTAAGTTATATCAAAGTTTCAGTAGGATAGTGTTATCCCCTGAAAGGATATAACAGAATATTTGCAAAAATCTAAAGGGTGTACTCACTTTTGAGATATACTGTATATATACTGTATATATATATATATATATCTTTCTCTCTCTCTCTCTATATATATACAGTATATATATATATATATCTTTCTCTCTCTCCCTCATATATCTCTTTCTCTCTCTCTCTCTCTCTCTCTCTCTCTCTCTCTCTCTCTCTCTCTCTCTCTCTCTCTCTCTCTCTCTCTCTCTCCTCTCTGTCTCTCTCTCTCTCTCTCCCTCTCGCTCCCATCCAGAATATGACCCCCTCCCCCTCTCTCCCCTCAGGAAAAGTCTTCCTACCTGGAGTACCAGAAGGTGATGAGGGAGATCGAGCAACTGAGCCGCCTCTACGTGGCCTGGCTGTTTGTGTGTGCTGAGGAGACCGAGGCCAAGTCTGCTGAGGGCATGCAGGACGTCATCGCTCAGCTGCAGGTGCCTACGCCTTACTGCTTATATATCAGTCGTGTATTGGTTGTATATTGATAAAATATTGTCTATATATTGATACAATATTGGTTATGTAGTGATAAAATATTGGTGATATATTAGTTATATATTGTTAGAATATTGGTTGTATATTGGTTATATATTGGTTGTATATTGTTAAAATATTGGTTGTATATTGGTTATATATTGGTTGTATATTGTTAAAATATTGGTTGTATATTGTTAAAATATTGGTTGTATATCGGTTGTATATTGATAGAATATGGGTTATATATTGTTCATGGTGTGACCAGCTGTTTTTGTCAAAAGTGCTGTACGAAATCATTATCAAATCATTAGTTATTATTGTTAATAGATTGTTCATGTCGTAAAGCACTTTGTGATGATTGCCTTTGGAGAAAGCGCTCTACCAATATGTGTTATTGCCTGACTGACTGATTGATTGACTGATTGATTGACTGATTGACTGATTGATTGACTGACTGACTGACTGACTGATTGATTGATTGATTGATTGATTGATTGACTGGCTGACTGATTGATTGATTGCAGGCC
>NC_137675.1:65110614-65115783 GCF_963989245.1 Nansenia antarctica | reverse complement strand
GCACGCCCAGGCGGAGTTGAAGACGAAGCAGGCGGAGGTGAAGAAGGACCAGAAGGCCTGCCAGGCTGTTAAGAAACAAAGGAAGAAGCTGGAGGCCAAGCTCAGCAAACTCAAATACCAAGGTGTGTGTGTGGGGGGTGGATGGGGAGGGGGGTGGGTGTGGGTGGGGGGGTGGGTGGGTGGGGGTGTGGGTGGGTGGGTGGGTGGGTGTGTGTAGGTGGGTGTGTGTGTGGAGGGGTGTGGGTGGGTGGGTGTGTGTAGGTGGTTGGGTGTGTGTAGGTGGGTGGGTGTGTGGGGAGGGGGGGGGGGTGGGGTGTGTGTGTGTGTGTGTGTGTGTGTGTGTGTGGGTGTGTGTGTGTGTGTGTGTGTGAGAGAGAGAGGACGTGGAGTTGAGAAAATACTTTTCAGATTGGACCCATATCTGGTACATCTGGCCTAGATGGTTACTGCTTCTATTTTCATTTTAGCACTAATAATAATAATAATAATAATAATAATAATAATAATAATAGGGTTAGGGTTAGTAATAATAATTTTATGTAAAAAAAACGGCATTCTGGGATCTGTTGATGGGGGAGGACACTGTGAATGTTGTCTGGCTGTTCTGTGTATGAGGCTATCTGCTCATATTTACAATGGGTTATGGTTGGGGTCCTCCTGGGTTCTCAGGGGTGTCCTGGGTAGAGGGGGGGGTAGGGTTAGGGTCCTCCTGGGTTCTCAGGGGTGTCCTGGGTAGAGGGGGGGTTGGGGTGGGGAGAGAGACGGGTGGCCGATTGAGTGCCTGTGACTGTTGTCTGGGGGGGGGAGAAAAATGGTAAAATAAAAATAAATTGATCATCACTAACACCCCCCCCTACTACCCCCCCCCCCCCCCCAGATGGGAAGGAGGAGTCCCCGCAGGACAGGAGGACGCAGCTGAACAGTGACATCACAGAGCTCAGAGAGACCTACGAGAGACACATGGGCCCCTTTCCCAACCTGCGCTTTGACTACAAGTATGTGACAGTAGATTTGTGTGTGTGTGTGTGTGTGTGTGTGAGAGAGAGAGCGTATGTGAGAGAGTGTGTGTGTCTGTGTCTGTAGTGAAGTGAGTGCCCCTCTAAGGTGTAGATTGGAGTGTGTGTGTGTGTGTGTGTGTGTGTGAGAGAGAGAGAGAGAGAGTGTGTGTGTGTGTGTGAGAGTGAGGGGGTGACTGACTGTGTGTGTGTGTGTGTGTGTGTGTGTATTAACCCCCTCCCTCCCTCCCTCTCCCAGGGATCCAGAGCGGGGGTGGGACCGGGGCAGGGTGAAGGGTCTGTGTGTGTGTTAACCCCCTCCCTCCCTCCCTCCCTCCCTCTCCCAGGGACCCAGAGCGGGGGTGGGACCGGGGCAGGGTGAAGGGTCTGTGTGTGTGTGTTAACCCCCTCCCTCCCTCCCTCTCCCAGGGACCCAGAGCGGGGGTGGGACCGGGGCAGGGTGAAGGGTCTGTGTGTGTGTTAACCCCCTCCCTCCCTCCCTCCCAGGGACCCAGAGCCGGGGTGGGACCGGGGCAGGGTGAAGGGTCTGCTGGCCAACCTGATCACCGTCAGTGACGTCAGCTACGCCACGGCGCTGGAGGTGGTGGCCGGGGAGTGGCTATACAACGTGGTGGTGGACACAGCGGTGTGTGTGTGTGTGTGTGTGTGTGTGTGGTGGGGTGGGCGGTGTGTGTGTGTGTGTGTGTGTGGGGGGGGGGGGGGGGGGGGGGGGGGGGGAGTGTGAGTGAGTGTGAGAGAGAGAGAGAGTGTGTGTGTGTGTGTGTTTGTGGAGAGAGAGAGTGTGTGTGTGTGTGTGTGAGAGAGAGAGAGAGAGAGAGAGAGAGAATGTGTATGAGAGAGAGGGCCCTATTATGCACTTCATAAGTCTTAAGCAATAAGACGAGGCGGTAGATCTAAACTTAAGACGTGGAGGCGTGGTCAAGGCCACTTTGCTATTATGTGTGCGGTAGTGGGCGCCTAAGACCCGGCGCTAAGCCCAGAAATTAGTCATGGGTGTGTTTTGGGCGTCTTCTCAATCAACCCAATCAGCGTGCCAGGTGCCATTCCCTTTAAGAACCGGCTGCGTTAAGTCATAAGCGCTATGCTATTATGCAGTTCATAGGCGCTAGACTTCATGCACGTTTTGAAACACGAGCACGCCTCCGCGGTTTGCGCATGCGCGCTGACCCACTTCTTAAGAAGTCGGTCGGCGCGCATGCGCAAACCGCGGAGGCGCGCTCGTGTTTCAAAACGTGCATGAAGTCTAGCGCCTAAGAACTTTTCAAACCACTTCTTAGCGCTAGGCGCAAAGTCAGATCGCATAATAGCAGGGGCGCCAAGCGCACTTCATTAACATATGAACACTCCCACAATGAGTAATATATGCACGGGAGTCTTACGTCTTATGTGTGGGCACCTAGCGACACCTGCATAATAGCAGTAGCGCGTATGAAGCGCATAATAAGGGTGGCGGTAGGTCTTAACCTGGCGGTGCGTCTTAATTAAGACTTAAGACGGCAAGTTAAGAAGTGCATAATAGGGCCCAGAGTGTGTGTGGCGTCCTCAATAGTAGACTGAATATCTGATTTTAATTCCCCCTCTTTACCCCCCCCCCCCCCACACACACACACACACACACACACACACACACACACACCCCAGGTGACGGGTAAGAAGCTTCTAGAGAAGGGGGAGTTGAAGCACAGGTACACCATCATCCCCTGAACAAGATCTCCGCCCGCAGCCTCAGCAACAGCGTGGTCAACTCTGCCAAGAGCCTGGTAAGGGGCCCTGGTTACAAGGGTGCAAAGGTCAACAAAAATCTTCTAACCATTTTAAGTATACTGCTTTTTTTAAAGTATATTGGAACAATATTTTATGTATACTACATTTTATGTACACTACATTTAAAGTACACCACATTTTAAGCACACCACATTTTAAGTACACCACATTTTAAGTACACCACATTTGAAGTACACCACATTTTAAGTACACCACATTTTAAGCGCGCTACATAACTACACCACATTTTAACTGCACCACATTTTAAGTACACTTGAAAAAGAGATTTTAATCTCAAGGGACCTCCTGGTTAAATAAAGGTTAAATACTAAATAAAATAAAAATAAGGACACTACATTATAACTACACCACATTTTAACTACACACATTTTTGTAGTGTACTTAAAAACAAAAATGCATTCCATTTGACATACCGTATTTTCCGCACTATAAGGCGCACCGGATTATAAAGGCGCACCTTCAATGAATGGCCTATTTTAGAACTGTTTTCATATACAGGGCGCACCGGATTATAAAGGGCTCTGCACACAGCGTGCGATTTCTGTTGCGCGTCAACATTCCATTTTGAAGTTTGAATGGAAGTCTATGAGAACATCGCATCTCAACACACACGGCCCCGATTTTAATCGCACGGCGAAAATTCGATTCCATTCATTTTGAATGGGACAAAGCACACGGCGTGCGAGTTTTGTCGCACTGTCAAATTTTGCAAATGTTGTAAAAGTTTGTGGTGCGACGGATTATTGCATCACAATGGGACAATTGGGAAAACTTCAACTGGTCTATCTAAATTAATTGAGTCACTCATAACGGGGAGAGAGACTGGAGCATACATTTTTGACTGTCTCCTTTTTTGAAAGAAGTTAAAGGCTGAAGGTCTGACCCAAAAGGTCTGATACAGTACATACACCTACGGTACATGAAGGGTTTAGTAAAAGTTCGTGAATGTATTAGTTTTATTAAAAAACAAAGATGAACCGGAAATTGTGTTGTATGACAGTGGTCTAGTCTATTGCAAACTAAAACTGTTACGTTAAAAGTGTCACTGATGTCAACGGTTACAGCTCGAAGTCGTGAGTTTAGAATGATAAGGTTTCTATCTCTGTTTAGAATGATAAGGTTCTATCTCCGTTTAGAATGATAAGGTTATATCTCCGTTTAGGGCAGTTCAGAGATATCGAGCGTCAAAGTTTTTACATTCCATTATGTTTTGTGAGTTGGAACCTTTGTTTTTTATGAATTACTAACTCAAAAATGTCAACATAAGACAAGTCTGCTGGAAGAATCACCCAAAGAAGGGGAATGATAACAACGACGTACCGACACTACTTCCGTTCCGTCCACTAAAGTCTTCCGTTCCTGTCTAACGATTTGGCTGTGTGTTTTGTGCGCTCCCTCTCCTGACATTTTACCAATACCCCTAAATCAGGGGACCCACATATTTTATCACACTATGTCCAGTTGTATCTTGTAGAAATTGTGGAAGCAAGGCAAGCAATATTGGTAGAGCCTATTGTAATCAGCCTGCCTGGTCCGACTACGTAACAATTGAGAATGGAATGTTGAGGTGCAACAGAAATTGCATCGCACGCTGTGTGCATTGGGATGCGATTTTTTGTGATTTTCTCATAGACTTCAATGGTGTGAGTTGAAAATGGAATTTTGCGGCGCAACAAAATCGCATCGCACGCCGTGTGCGTTGCAATGGAATGCTGTCGCGCAACAGAAATCGCACGCTGTGTGCATTGGCCTTTAGGTGCATAGAATAGAATATAGAATACTGCAGTCAAACGTTTGACTGGGGTTGCGTTACGCCCAAGCTCCACCTACTGCGTTGCGTCACCTCTCCATCGGTGTTGTGTCAACTTCCCGTTGTCCATGCTCCACCTGAGCGTTGTCACTGTCAACGTTCTACCTGCTCCACTGTCAAAAAGATATTTTTTCCCACCTCAAGTATCAGCCGTTCGTCATCCATTTTTGCAACAAGCGTCAAGGACCTGCGGTGATTCACAGCTGACTCGCGTGAATAGCAATTCGCAATAGCTGCGACCACGAGATATAGAGTAGTTCAGGGCTTAAAGTTCTCCGGCACGGTGCCGGATTTCCGGCGCGGGGGAATTTTGAGCAAAAAAAAAAAAATCTGTCATTTCTAACTGCAATTGCGGCATTGCGCCGACGTGGTGGCGGGGGCGCTGTTTCGCAAATAAGTTAGCTTTCGTGTTTGCTAGCGAAACAGCTGATAGTTGATGTTGACTGCTCAAGGAGAATACATATTTGAAAGTACAGAATGCCTGAAAGCCTTATATTGCATTATATTACATTATATTTTGAATGGTCATCTGGTGCCTGAATATAGTTTTTTCCTTTA
>NC_137675.1:65103114-65105614 GCF_963989245.1 Nansenia antarctica | reverse complement strand
TAACAAATTTGACTACTATTGATTTGTATTTCATGATGATGTATCCTTTGTGTTTTCATGTATTCATTAAACAATATTTTATAATTATTTTAAATTATTATGAAGGGGTAATCAGTGATTTCTTTTAGGTTAATTTAATTGGCAACAATAGGCATTAATATTTACGAATATTTACCAAAGATGCTTTGGGTAAGGGTTAGGGTTAGTGTGTGTGTGTGTGTGTGTGTGTGTGTGTGTGTGTGTGTGTGTGTGTAACTCTGTGTGTGTGTAACTCTGTGTGTGTGTGTGTGTGTGTCCCAGAGGAGAGCGAGGAGACCCTGAGGAGCACCAAGGAGGTGCAGAGGAAGGCGGAGGAGAAGTTCTCTGTGCTGGAGGAGATGCAGAACGCAGAGCAGGAGAGGGAGAAGGAGCTGAAGGAGGCGCAGCAGCAGCTGAACCGGGCCAAGGCCAAGGCCGACGCCTTCAACAAGAAGCTCAAGGAGAGGCAGCAGGTGTGTGTGTGTGTGTGTGTGTGTGTGTGTGTGTGTGTGTGAGAGAGAGAGAGTGTGTGAGGTTGTTTGAGGGTGTGAGAGAGAGTGACCCTCTTTATGGTGTGTGAGAGAGAGAGATAGCGAGTGACTTTATGGTGTGTGTGTGTGTGTGTGTGTGTGTGTGTGTGGTCCTAGGAGTAGTGTGTTTGACAGTGAGTGTGTATGAGATAGCGAGTGACCCCTTTATGGTGTGTGTGTCTAGGAGGTGGAGTCTGTGGGGTTGGAGGTGGAGGAGCTGCGGAGGGAGCAGGCGGGGTACCAGCACCAGCAGCAGCTGCAGGCCGTGGACGAGGCCATGAAGGCCCTGCAGGAGCAGATAGACACCATGGCCGTCAGTGTGGCGGAGAACAAGGTAGGACTCAGACCTGGGTCTCCCCTCCTAGCTCACTGAGCTAAAGCCACACACGATCAGGTAGACACTGTGTCATGTGTGTGTGTCTCTCTCTCTCTCTCTCTGTGTCTCTCTGTGTGTCTCTCTCTCTGGTAACAGTTTTGAGGTGTGTGTGTGTGTCGTATGTACGTCTCCATGGTACAGTACTGAGCTGTGTGTGTGTGTGTGTGTGTGTGTGTGTGTGTGTGTCGTGTGTACGTCTCCATGGTACAGTACTGAGCTGTGTGTGTGTGTGTGTGTGTGTGTGTGTGTGTACGTGTCCATGGTGACAGTACTGAGCTGTGTGTGTGTGTACTATTTTAAAATGTAAATGTAAATGTAAATGTGTGTGTGTGTCGTGTGTACGTCTCCATGGTACAGTACTGAGCTGTGTGTGTGTGTGTGTGTGTGTGTGTGTGTGTGTGTGTGTCGTGTGTACGTCTCCATGGTGACAGTACTGAGCAGTGTGCTGTAGCCTGTGACTCCACACAGAGTGATGAGAGGGTTCCTGCCGACAGGGCCTGTAGAGGTGTCGGGTCTCCTGTGCGATGGTTCCCTACATACTAATACCTAGTGATACATAGTAGGGCTGGGACGACGCGTCGACTTGCGTAATGTGCGTCGGTGCGTCGCAAAAAACAACAACATCTAGCTGCAATTGCGGCACTGCGCCGACGTGGTGGCGGGGGCGCTGTTTCGCAAATAAGTTAGCTTTCGTTTTTGCTAGCGAAACAGCTGATAGTTGATGTTGACTGCTCAAGGAGAATACATATTTGAAAGTACAGAATGCCTGAGAGCCTTATATTGCATTATATTATATTATATTTTGAATGGTCATCTGGTGCCTGAATATTGTGTTTTCCTTTACATAAATAATGACATTTCCACCATAAATTGATGCAGAAAGGTCACAAATTGGTGCATATCAATTCACCAGATTGCAAGAAATTAAGTGTTTGATGTTTAAGGACCCCCAGACAGCCCTGCTTCATGGGTCCCCCCCGATGTCAAACACCACTGGTACCACCACCGCCTCATTTTGAGCCAGGAAAAACCCTGATGGCCATGTTGGCATTCAAGTTGGCTAAACATAGCAGTGAGTCTGCCCTGTGTCTGGGGCTGTTTGACAGAGGCAGTTACAGTAGTAGTAGTAGTAGTAGTAGTAGTAGTAGTAGTAGTAGTAGTAGTAGTAGTAGTAGTAGTAGTAGTAGTAGTAGTAGTAGTAGGTCGCCGAATTAAAGGTGTCTGTGTTTAATTGCGGGCCCACAGACAGCCCCCATACATCAGCTGATCATTTAAAGGGGCGGCCGTCTGAGTAATGTGCATGTCACACGCTGCTTTGTTTTATAAGAGCAGCAGCTATTACCCAGAGTGCTTTATAAAGACACTGTTAAACAGAGAGAGACAATACAGCCATTATTTTGGGGAAAATTAAGTGATACATTAATCGAACAGCAAAAACAAATATCGTTAGACTAATCGTTAAATTAGTCGTTAGACTAATCGACTAACCGAAAAAATAATCGCTAGATTAATGGGACAGCCCTAATACATAGTCTAATAGTCTGATACCAATATATACAGTACCAGTCAAAGGTTT
>NC_137675.1:65050614-65098114 GCF_963989245.1 Nansenia antarctica | reverse complement strand
ATTCCAAAAGCTGGGAAACTAAAAACAGATGCATTGGCAACTAAAATCACCTCACTTTGGTAGAAGTCAACAGAATTGACACACATTATTACAAATAGCAGGTGCTCAAATCATCTCATCAGCATCAATGGTACGCATTGTGACTGCGTACATTTTTAAATATATGTATTGTGAATTGTATAAGGGACCAAAATAAACATTCTCAATCAATCAGCTTCACAATCTAGCTTTAGATAAGGGGAAGAATACAACCAACACATGACTGCAATGGAGAGAATGGCACTACCATAACACTGAAGTGAAACACAGAACACTCATTCTTTACACTTTGAAATCATTGAATGGAACAGTTTGATATGGTGACTGTCTTTAGGGCCACTCCTTCACAACGGTTAAATGACCGTTAATTAGGCTAGGCTGTATTAACGGCCGTTAATCTATCAAACTGTAACACACTTTGCACCGCAAAGATGGATATATTAACACAAATAAGTGTCAAATGTATTAATGGTCGTCTAATTAGTTAAATGATGAATGGTCTTCAGAAGAGGACGTAGGGCAGGGACATGTTCAGGTTGTAAATGACCCCTTTAAAGACAATGTGTTTAAGTTATATTGTATATATTTGGGGGTCTTTGTATTTAACTTGTAATTGTAAATGTAGATTTTCAATATGGTGTTTATGCACCATAACGTAACTTTTATGTTGACAGCCACGGAATATATATATATATATATATATATATATACAGTATATATAGTATATAGTCCTATATCCTAGGACTGAAACGATGGAAAGTTGAAAGCGCTACCCTGTGAGGTACAACGTGGGTTCGTGCAACAGTAGAGGCCCGTCCGTCCCCATAGTGTACGACCAGGGAGACGCGTGGACCACCACAAACTTTTACGGACCCTATTCAAGAGGTATGAGGCTCTTAAAGATCTACATTTAACCTAAAACGTGTAGATTTAGCGACCGCTTGTGGTCAGAAGCTGCATCATACACCTTTTAATACCCAGCTGTATCATACACCTTTTAATCCGATTCCTGGGGATGCACATGCGGGATGACCTGACCTGGAAGGACAACACAAAAGCCACCATCAAGAGGGCACAACAGCGGCTATACACCCTGAGAGTCCTCAGGAAGGAACACAGCAAGCAGGAGATACTGGTGACCTTCTACCGCGGCGCAGTGGAGAGCATCCTCACCTACGGCATCTGCAACTGGTTCTCCAGCTGCACTACAGCGGAGGGAAATGCGCTACAGAGAGTCGTGAGAACAGCACAGAAGATCACCGGCGCCCCCCTCCCCTCTCTGGAAGAGCTGTACAACACACGCTGTCTCAGGAAGGCCTCCAAGATCTCCAGGGACCCGACCCACCCTGGGTACGAACACTTTACCAGGCTGCCCTCGAAAAGGCGGTTCAGGACCTTGGGCGCAAGGACAAACAGACTGAAGAACAGCTTCTACCACAGGGCCGTCCAGGCCCTGAACACAGCAAAGACCTAGGTTCTGGGCCCTGGACAGTCTGGACGGATTGATGGCAGCTGCTGGACTGAAAAAAATCAGGTGTAGTGCTGAGGCACAAACATGTACATTTCAAGCCTGCAAACTGCGACACTTTAAATAAATGTGAAATAACACTACTGTGCAATATGACAACCCTAGTCGTCTATCTGTACAGTATAGTATAGTGGATAGTGTACATAGCCTCTATTTATGTAAACCAGCTCCTTCCCTTCTTGTGATTCTTTTTAAAAAGTTTTTTTTTTTTTCCCTTTCCTAACACCAGGGGAGCCACCCCTCCTAAATTTCGTTGTTTGGTACCTGTACTGTAGCAATGACAAATAAAGACCATTCATTCATTCATTCATTAATATCATATACCTTTTAATACCCAGCTGCATGCTGAATCTTTGTGAGAGTTGTGACTACAACTATATAATTTTAATTATTTAATTTTAAATAAACTATTTAATAGTGTGTTTCTATTAAAGGGGAATTCCAGGCAGGCTTCATCACATTCAGAGCCATAAATAACCAACGGGCAGCCATGGCCATCTGCTCTGGAGTCAAACCTACTGGCTGTAACACTGAACATGTGAGTCAACATGTTACCCTATAAGAGACATTCTGTGAATAATGCAAAAATGTTGGTGTGTGTGCACCTGCGAAGGCCACTGAATGTACATGCACGTTTATTTGCATCATACCAACTGTGTACCGGTATGTGTGTTTCTCTCATTCCTCGTGTGTGTGTGTGTGTGTGTGTGTGTGTGTGTGTGTGTGTGTGTGTCATGTGTCATGTAAACTCTTTACAGTCTTTCTTGATTTTAGAGATGCTTTTGGGACATTAGCTCACAATATAATGATTAGATCACTGGAAGAGATACAGCTACCCCAGCTATTCATTGACATTGTGAGAGATGTGTACCGAAGCTCCACCATCCAAGTAATCTGTGGGAAGCAGCTCACTCGCCCAACACCACTTCAGACAGGCATTAAAACTGGCTGTCCATGGAGCGCGGTTAATTTCGTAATTGCCATCAACCAGTGGATTAAGTGGCTGTGTCAGTGTGCCCCTGAGGGTGTCATCTCCCCCAACCCAGTGCAGGGCTACGCAGATGATGTTGTCCTGGCCTCCAGGGAAGAGAGCGTCATCAAGAACATGCTCTGCAGGACGGATCGTTTTCTGGAATGGTCTGGCCTGGAGGTCAAAGCCAGCAAATGTGCTGTCCTGTATGAGAGGCGGAGTGGGGGGAACAGGTGGTACCACTCAAAAACAGACACACCCCCTGTGTTCTCTTTAGCAACACAGCCCATTCATGTAAATTCTCTCCATGAGACATACCCATATCTTGGACATAAAATTAACATCGCAGGAGAGTGGAAGGAGCAAGTCAATAACATCCTGACTGAGTTCACTTCCAGGCTGGACTTGATAGACAGTTGTCCTCTGCCACTAACTATGAAGTTAGAAGCCATCAGGCAGGTGGCCCTGTCCAAAGTTCAGCACCTCTTCTCCAATGTCCACATCCCCCAGAAAGTGCTGTGTGAAATGAACAACAAGACTGTGAGCGTAGTGCGCAGGTGGCTTGGACTCAATTCACACAGCACCCGTGACATCATCTTTCATCCCCAATGGGAGGGAGGGCTAGGGGTCCCCAATGTAGAATGGATCTACACCAGCATGAGAATTTCCCATCTTCTCAGGATGCTTAACAACGACGACAAGGACGTCAGGGAGCTGGCCCGCTCCTCCATGTTCCTGGACCTGAGGAGAAGGAAGGTCCCAGTTGCCAGGGGGGCGGAGCCCCACTTCCTTGGGTTCAAGAGGAAACCCAGCTGAAAATTGGACACTCATTCCGCTGGTTTTGGAGTCTGGTCTGATTGGCCAGACCTGAATGACCTCTGTGTCCGAGCCGGGGTGTCCCTGGAGTGGGTGCGGTCTGACTCTGAGACTGTTCGGGTCTCAGAGAACTGTATATCTGACCCTCTCACACAGGTCAGGGCAACAGCCTCCTTTGCTGGACAGAGCCACCAGCTAACATCTAGAGGGGCCAGACGGACTCTCATGGACCTTCATCAACATCAACAACAACAACACTGGACTGGTCTGAAACTCCAGGGAAAACTGGCATGTCTTCCCACAGCTGATCACTCTGTTTCCCATTCTTTTCTAAAAAACACTGCACTCGATGAGGACATTGTCATATTCACAACCAAGGCCAGATTACAAGTCCTTCCTACCAGACTCAACCTCTCTATTTGGTTTCCCTCCACTCAGGTTCCTCATTGCTTGCACCACACCACAGAACAGGTTACAGAAACACTTTCACATATCTTGAATGGCTGTTATGTTTACAAAGGAATGTATATAGCACGTCATGACAGAATTGTGAGCCTAATAGTAAAGGACATATCACTCCACTTCCCAGTTACAGTGAAAATGTATACACATGCTTGTGTCAATGCATCCATGTTCAATTTCTGTAATGACCAATGTCACTTTTCACAGTTGTCTGCTAACACACCAGATGTTGTTGTTGTTAATGAAGAGTCCAGAGAGGTGTCTGTATTAGAGGTAGCATGCACCTTTGATATAAGCCTAGAGGAAGCCTTCATGACTAAGGTCATGAAATACCAGCAGCTTGTAGACACCATCTCAGAGCTAGGCTATAGGTGTACGCTATTAGTCTTTATATTTGGCAGTCTTGGACATGTGCACAGATTGGTTGTCAGAGGACTACGTCTACTGGGAATGTCCAAGGGAGAAGCAAAAAGGCTCAGCAAGTATTGCTCTGTCTCTGCGATTATTGGCAGCCGCCAAATATGGCGGAGACGGTGTTACTTGTACCCGTGAGTCTTGTCCTGTTGTATGTGAAAGACATTGTCCATGTCTGTTTGTGAATGCATCCCATCTGTGCCTTCAGTATTTGTGTCCTTGTATACTTGTTTCTATGTGGACAGAAATAAATGATTAAAATGTGTGTGTGTGTGTGTGTGTGCGTGCGCGTGCGTGTGTTCCATCATCCCCTCTAGAAGCTGGGAAGCTGTCTAGAACTTCCATTTGGGAAGGGGCGCACACACACACAATCCTATTAACCAGGTAATCTCTGAGCCTATCTGCCATATGCTCATCCACCACCAGTCTCCATATTTCTTTAGCTTCTTTCACACAGCCCAAGAACAGGTGAGACTGTCAGAGAGATTCAATGTTTTATTTGACAGTGCTTTCAAGACTTTCCAAGAGTCATGACCTTATGGAGAACTATACAATATCTGGATGACTATAAAAAAATGGTTTTATCTACCCAGACCATGCTGCTGTTTCCTCTGGCTGACAGGAACCAGGGATGACCTGTCGTCGGTGTTGTGATGTGCTGTGCGTGTGCTGGAGGATCAGTCTCATCTAAGGGAGCTGTTTGCCTTAGAACTGGGCTCTGGAATCTAACAGCATGTGGCGCACCTTTGCTAGGAGATGCACCACGTCACCTGGAAGCTGTCAGACATCAAAGAGGAGTCTGGTGACAGATTGGCCCTCCAGACTGTCACCTCCTCTCTGATCCCATATCAGAAGGCATTGGCATGCTTACAGTATATATGCTTTATTTTGATACATGCTCACAATGTTTTTTAGGCAGCAAAACGGAATGACTGCATATTCATTTAGGTTGTACATTTGATTAAAGTCTATTATTCAATAGTTTGTTCATGATCTGATGATGATGATGATGATGATGCATTGTTATAGTTGGAGTGGCTAACAGGGGTAAATATGTTATGACGTCTTTTGGAAAAGTAAGCTAAAGATGCAATGAGTATGATGTTGTTTTGCAGTGTGGCAACCAAAGTGAAGACTGTGCTCCAGCACGTGCGGAGCAATTAGAGAAATGGGCAGGCCTCCCACATAACTCCTGTGATGTCACTATCACCACCAACTTGTTTCAATATAACTCTAGTACAAAACTAGTACGGTAGTACAAATCCTTTCTTATGGTAAATTCGTCACCTAGGAAACACACCCCCACTTTATATGGTGAGCTATGCTGTGCTTGTGTAACTGACCTTCAAAGTCATTGTGAAGCTCCAACAACTGCTTGTAACTGGGTAGTATTAAGTAGTACGAAATGAAACTACATAATGAAATTCTTAGTGGCCTCTATAGGACATTAAATTGCTCACGAACCAAATACACTTTGGCCTAGTAAACATGTAATAGGTTTCTATGTTCTATAATGAAAATATGGTATTATACCTTTTACTTCTCAGTTAGGGGCCATCACACTTTATAACTTACAAATATCTAATTATGGCAGCAGTTCTCGATTGTTTATGCGAACATTTAGCATTTGCCCCATTACTTCTGGATCTCATCTGATTACAGAAACACAAAAACATCAAATGGACAATAGATGAACAAGATATTTATTAAATATAATCTTAAAATTACTTCAGTATGACAGATCAGTATGATGGAACAAAAGATGTTCACAGATGGCATTAAAGGGTTACAGAAGTCACTGATGTGGGTGTATGTTACAAACATGCGCAACACATGTCCATCCTGAAGCACTACCACCTCTCCCCTATGTTTCTCAATGAGATACCAAAATACCTAAAGAAAACCCTGCCTATAGGCCTACCCACACTCTGCAGAAACTCTCAGTTACAGCATAGTCAACAGCTCAGCAACAACAGATACACTGGGGATATAGATCTAAATCTGACATCCATTGCCAATAACCATTGCCAATAACTATTGGCAATGGAGCAACATTTGGGATCACTTCATTTTGTTTTCCTATCATGACACCCTTGTTCCTGGAAAGTGATGCAAGCCATTGTGGTACGGTGTTGTGACACAGCACACCATCAGATTTGACTGAAAGATATTGTGTTTAGAGTTATAGATTGTGGGTGCAGCAATTATATATACACACGCTGCTTGCCACATGTTCTTGTTACCTCATGTACCTTACTATCATAAGAAGTGTAAACTTCCCTCCCTCCCTCAAAATGTACAGTTCCTTCAATGTCTCCATTATCAACTAAACATCTAGTGTGAAACCCCCAAAACTCAATGCAGTGCACTACAAAGCTTTGTTCAAAACAAGAAGGCCATCTCTACTTGGTGGAGCTGTGTACAGTTAATTTGTGCATGGGTGAGGGGAAATGGAAAAACTACACTGGAATGTCAACTCTAGAGGTTAGGAGAGGTGGGTTAGTGCATTATATCTCTGGTGCTATCACTGGGACCATTTTGGCTGTGCTATCTGTCCTCAAGCTTCTCTCTCTCTCTCCCTCCCTCCACTCTCACAACATCTCTCTCAGCCAGAGCAAAAAGATTTCTCAGGACGAGCTGCACTCGTTTTCCATTTGCGGAAATAATAACGATTTAACACATGCAAATTCGCTTTAGAAAAATATGAGACAACGGATGGTTATGTCTTGTCTTTTTGATGTATATCATATTTTCTTACTAATTTTAACTATTATAGGACTGACTATTTGAGTTTCAGCAATTTTTTATAAGGAAATACTACATACATATCAGAGGACCAAAATAGAGAGAGGGAAGGTTGACAGATCTGCGGTGTGGTCACCCCCACCTAACCCTTCCACACCCCCAACCTCATTCTCAGGGGAGGAGGGTGGATGGCTAAGAGGGTAACATTTCTGTAACATCATCACAATATTTGCACATTGCCACAACATCACAGTAGGATTGTAAGATGTCTGTTTCCTGGGGATCCCACAAGCCCACAAGAGTGAGGACAGAAATGGGAGGAGAAGAGCGAAGGGAAGGGGTGGGTGTAGTGTGTTGGACCCTGCAGGTCAAGGCTGAAGGGCAGGCGGTCAGTCGAATGAGATGAGCTGTGCCTCTGCGCTTCCTGGGATGGCCTGGGGTTGCTGCTGCTGCACCTGCTGCTGAGGGCCACCAGGAGGAGCCATCTACACACAGAGACACAAACAAGAATGCTGAGAGGCGCTCGCTGATACAAAACACAGCTACACCACAAACATGCCAAAATGTCAGTTTGTCAGAGGTAAACGACAACTCATTGCGTATTCTGGTTTATACTGTTTGAGCGGAGGGAGAGAGGAAGCCATGAGCTCACCTGCTGCTGGTACATGGGCTGCTGGCCTTGCATGTAGGGCTGTTGGGGGGGCATGTTGGGGTCTTGACCGGGCAGTGCTGACATCATGTTCTGCATGGCGTACGGCTGGTAGCCCATGTAGCCCATGCCATTGGTAGGGGGTGCCTGTGGCATAGGGGGCATACTCTGGGCCTGGGACACGACGTTCTACAAAGGAAAGAGACCAGCATATCATTAAAGAGACCAGCATATCATTAAAGAGACCAGCATATCATTAAAAAAACACGCTAATGGACGTCTGTTGACCAAAACATCGGCATCTTCCCCAGATAAATACACTGCGTTCCAAATTATTATGCAAATGATATTTTTCTCAGATTTTCCTAAATAGTCGATGCAAATGACAATCAGTATAATTTTCAAGTCATCAACCGTTAGAGTATAATTCAAATTGTATTGAACAAACCTCCCAATGATGACAGTATTTTTTTTTTTAAATAAAAAACTCAAAATGCACTGTTCCAAATTATTATGCACAACAGAGTTTCAAAACATTTTATAGGTTGTAAAGAACTAAAAATGGTAATTTGATGAATTTAGGGTTAGGAGGTCATATTAGGAGGTCATATTTACTGAAATCAAAAGCTATTTCAAACAAAAACATCTTAACAGGTCAAGTTACATGTTAACATAGGACCCCTTCTTTGATATCACCTTCACAATTCTTGCATCCATGCCTATAGCAGCCAATGACACAGAGGTATTCTTTGCAGCATGACAGTGGGCTCAGAAATACATGAAGACTAATTTCCAAACAGTCTTGTTTACTGATGAGTGCCGTGCAACCCTGGATGGTCCAGATGGATGGAGTAGTGGATGGTTGGTGGATGGCCACCATGTCCCAACAAGGCTGCGACGTCAGCAAGGAGGTGGCGGAGTCATGTTTTGGGCCGGAATCATGGGGAGAGAGCTGGTAGGCCCTTTTAAGGTCCCTGAAGGTGTGAAAATGACCTCGGCAAAGTATGTAGAGTTTCTGACTGACCACTTTCTTCCGTGGTACAAAAAGAAGAACCGTGCCTTCCGTAGCAAAATCATCTTCATGCATGACAATGCACCATGTCATGCTGCAAAGAATACCTCTGTGTCATTGGCTGCTATAGGCATAAAAGGAGAGAAACTCATGGTGTGGCCCCCATCTTCCCCTGACCTCAACCCTATTGAGAACCTTTGGAGCATCCTCAAGCAAAATATATATGAGGGTGGGAGGCAGTTCACATCAAAACAGCAGCTCTGGGAGGCTATTCTAGCATCCTGCAAAGAAATTCAATCAGAAACTGTCCAAAAACTCACAAGTTCAATGGATGCAAGAATTGTGAAGGTGATTGTAACCAGGGAGTAGCTAAAAGGACTGTAGAATTTAGGAAGGGCTGGTTATCTAACTAACTCTGAGCTAAATAGGCAGTGTAGGAGGATACAGGCAGGGGGCGCCAGCAACCCTTTAGACTAGCAGTACTATCGTTAGCATTAGCATTAGCATTAGCATTAGCATTAGCATTAACATTAGCTAACAGACGACTAAACACACAGTAACGGTATCCCATATGAACAAACACATTTATTTATACAAATTATACACATCCCAAATATACTCCCTCCCCGCCGGCCACACACACACTCACTCACTCACAGTATCTGGCCTGAACAGGCTTAGAGTCCCGGACTGAAAGGAGCGCGTTGAGGC
Source organism: Nansenia antarctica (assembly GCF_963989245.1). Lineage (NCBI taxonomy): Eukaryota > Metazoa > Chordata > Actinopteri > Argentiniformes > Microstomatidae > Nansenia > Nansenia antarctica. The sequence continues at coordinate 65,088,768 of NC_137675.1, read as the reverse complement.
CTGGTTGGAGCTCGCATGTGCTTCGAGGAAGGTAGCAGACAAAGGGGGGGGGGTGACGTAGCAACTCGAAGGGAAAGGGGCTTCTTCGTAGTCCACGACGAGGTGTGAAGGGCTCAGGTCCGGGGGTCCACGGTAAGCTCCGGTGGAGTCAGCGGTCGGTCGCAATCCACTCGTGGAGGCGACGGCTCTGTCCAGCTTGGGTCTCGCTTGGTCCAACGTTAGCAGCCGGCTGCTGGCAAGGCTGGCTAACGGGGACACAGCTAAACGGGCTATCACAGTTGGGAACTCAATAATCACTATTCAGGTCTTCAGCTTCAGCACGGTGTGCGTGTTACTGACTCCGCCATCTTAGATCGACTTCTCGTTCGCTCTGCTTATTCTCACTCTCGTTACTCTCATCACTCTGATTCTCGTCACACTGACGCACAGAGCACTTCCGTCCCTATATATATCAACCGGACACAGCATCCGGGTCACGGACACACCCCGGATATACCACGTCATTAAACATATACATAAACATTACAATAACAATACATACACCTTCATGAAAACGTACATGAATAATATGGAAAATAATAAAGGAAAGAACAGGGGCAAAATAGGGCTGATTCGGGGAAACTAAACTGGCTCTAAATTGTGGGCCTTCATAACAGCCGCCCCATGAAACCCTCGGTTTCATTTAACTAGGGAAGGCACACTGGCTAGGCTGCTCTAGCAGCGTGAGGTAGGAGGTGATAGTGTCCTTCGTAATTTGAGGGAGCTCAATCAGGCGTGCCACAGGTCGGGTGTAAGTGCGACCACCAACGTCCACGATGGCCGTCCGCACCCTTCCATCCGGACCCGGCAGGACCTTGGTCACTCTGCCTGTCTGCCAGGCGGCGCGTGGAAGGGACTGGTCGATCACCAGTACCACGGCACCTTCGGACAAGTTGTCTCTCTCCCTCAGCAGAGTCTTCTGCTTCTCCTCGTCCTCTTCCTGAGCTGCTTGGCTTGTTCCTTCTCCTTCTTAGCCAGGTAAAAGAGGACGTCTTCATAGATCTCAAGCCTGTCTCTCTCTGGGACACAGCTCCAGACGTCCAGCTCTGCAAACATCTGCTCTGCTTCCTTGTATCTGGTGGTCGAGGACATTTGTCATGGTTCTCCAGGAATCGCTGATACGTCTCTTTAGACTCCTTGTACTTGATCCTGACCTCCTCCTCCGTCTGCACCTTGTAGGCATTAAACGCTTGCTTCTTCTCACTCAGCTTGGGCAGGGCGCTGTAGCTTGGGTCGTTGATGATCATTTTCATGGCTTGCTCCCATGACGCGTTGGATGAAACACCCTTCTCCTTCAGAAGCTCTTTGAAGGCCTGCTTGGCCTCCTCTTTTGTGTTCCACTTGTACGTTTTCTTCGCCAACTCCGGCCTTTCCTCCTTGGAGGCGTCTACAATACTGGCTGAGACTTCCATGGCTGACGTGTCCTCGACGGAGTTGACGGGTGCGTCAATGCTGACCTCGGCCACGTGAGGGTGCATGGCCACCTGCAGGTGTTCCTCGGCAACAGCTGTTGCCGCCATGGCCTCCATGTCCATCATGGTCGCCATGGTAGCAGCAGGATCAACCTGAAGAGTGGGGACGGGGGCGGTGCCAGGAGCTGCAGCTTCTACCGTCCCATTCTCCTCCGCTTTGATCATCGCTTCCAGATCTTCCAGCTCTTTGGGCTTGGTCCACCGGGACTCCTTAGTCTGGGAGTTGTAGTAGTAAGGCTTTCCCGTGTCAGACTTGTACTCCTTCCACGGGCACTTAGACAACATTTGCTCAGCAGGAGATTTCAGGTCGTCTGGTTTCTCCCATGAGGACTGTTTAGTCTCTGGGTTGTAGAAGTAGGTCTTCCCATCCAGAGACTTATGCTCTGTCCACAGAGACTTCTTCTTTGGTTGGTCATCCTGTGGTGAACCATTTGTGGTACTAACTGTTCCAGGTGCACTGGCAGCAATAGATTCCACTCCAGGCGGTCCTGTTGGCTGCATCGCTGCAGCTGGCATGTGATGGGGCATCATCATCCCGGGCATCATGGGTGGCATCATGCCTGGCATCTGCCCCATAGGGGGCATTCCCATCGGTGGGTAATGAGGCGGCATTCCAGGAGGTCCCATCATGTTGACTGAACAGTGAGCGTCCAGACTTGGCCACTCCGCAATAACGTGCGACCTGGTTGGTTGGTTTGCTTCTTCGGTTCGGACATGGAGGGATGACGTAGCTCTCCCGTCTCTATCTCTCCACTCGGTAGCGCCTTGGAGGGCCCACCCAAGCGCAGTCTTAACAGCCATCGGGAAGCCTCGTGGTCCTCTCAGCGGAGGACGGAGCGACACGATCAGTGCAGCGTTGTCCGAGCCGATGAGAAGGGTTGGCTCCGCTCCTTCTATCGGATGTAGGTCTACTCGCCGTAGGTGGGAATATCTTGCGCGTAATCTCTCCAGGGGGTAGTCGTAGCGGGAGAGCGCTAGCTGGTCTGCGGTGAAGACATTCCGAAGCCGATATCTGTCCGACGGCCGCCCCGCCGGGGAGATAGAGAAGTTGATTCTCGCCCCGGTGACCTCTTTAAGGTCGCGACGTATCGTGCGCAGAGTCAGCTTCTCCTCAGCCCCTTGGAGCCCCAACTGGCGCACTGCCGCCTGGAGAAGGATGGTCCGTTCCGACCCGTCGTCTAGAACGGCGTACGTGTCGTACACAGCGTTGTTGTGGTGAAGTCGGACCTTCACCACCTTCAGTAGGACCTTGGGGCCGCTGCTCTGGTTTGGGTCTAGATAGTAGACAGGTGTTTCCTCTTCCGGTGCGCTACCGGACCTAGGGCTTCTGGTGCCCTCCGTGGACCTGGCGAGGGAGACCTCGTGTAGGATGTTGAGGTGGACCTCCTCACAGCGGTTGCACTTTCTCCTCAAGGTGCAGTTCTTAGCCAGATGGTCGCGCCCACAGTTCCAGCACCTCTTGTTCTCCTCGAGCCACCTCTGCTTGGCCTCGGTACTCAGGTTGTTGAAGTCACTGCACTCATTGAACCAGTGCTCGCTGGTGCAGTACGGACATGGCGGTGGACCTCTCCGTCCCCTTTGAGGGGGTTGAGAGGAATCCTTTCCCTCAGGTCGGGCTTTCCTCTCTCTCCGAGGCTCCTCCTCCGTGTGCAGCACTCCTACTGGGCGTCCTCTGTTCGAGCTCGGCCCGTCCCAGCGGTCTCCCTTCTCCCTCTCCTTCTTCGGCTCAGCGTAACCCATGGCGTCTACGTTGGTGTCATGCACTTCCTCCAGTAGGAACTCCGCGAAGGCAGCCATGCTCAGACCCAACTTCCCGGGGTTACGAACGCGCTGCTGTCGCCGGAACCTCTCCTGCCGGAAGCGTGGGATCTTGCGGAGCAGCCGCTCTACGTTGGAGGTGCTGTTGATCTCGCTGGCGCCAGCTGGGCCCTGCGTCTTCAGCATTCCAACCAAGGTGTGCACGCGGAGCGCGAAGTCATCCAGCGCCCGTTCATCCTTGATGGGGGCCTGCTGTTCGAGGGCTTGCAGTTCAGCAAGGGCGTGGTTCCAGGGACGACCGTAGCGGGCATCCAAGTCGGCGAGCGCTCTGGTGTAAGGTGTCGGTGCGGAGGCATGGGCCAGAACCATGTTGTGGGCTCTGGGGTTCCTCACATGCTGAAGGAGAATCGCATATTTGTAGGACTCTGAGCAGGAGTCGTCCAAGAGCGTGTCTAGGCAGATGCGTAGTTCCACATACTGGCTCCTGTCCTCGTCCTTGAAGAAGGGGAACTTGGGTCCCTCCACCTGGGGAAACATCCTGTAGTGGATGATCGGGGCTGGAGTGACGGTCTGGGTGTCCGGCCTGCATGCCTCTTGGTTCACTGGAGGACCTAGGGGTGTGCTACGCTCTTGGGGAATGGCTCCCCTCCCGGGCAGCGACGCTGGCTCCCTCTGGGCCGCGTAGCGGTCGGGTCCCTGGTCCTCTTCTTTCCAGGTGGTCAGCTGGGCCTGTAGTTGGACAGTCATGGCGGGGGTCATGGAGCCATCGGCGGGGGGTTCAGGAGACGGCACTCGAGAGGGCCGTGCGGATGATGCTCTGGAGCTACGGGCCGACGGAGCTCTGCTGATGCACACGTCGCGCATGGTCTGCATCATTTCCGCCATCGTCTCCGCGTGCAGTTGCTCTCTCTCCATCTGGAGGCGCTCGCGTTCTAGCGCCTCCTGGCGCTGCCTCTCCGCCGCGCGTTCCGCCCCCTCCATCTGGAGGCGTTCACGTTCTAGCGCCTCCTGGCGCTGCCTCTCCGCCGCGCGTTCCGCCCCCTCCATCTGGAGGCGTTCACGCTCGAACTGGAGGCGTTCCCGCTCTAACGCCATCTCGGCCTGTTGGCGCATACATTCTGACAGCGCGGCACTACTCCCTCTGGAGTGCAGGCTATCCGCCCCAGAGGCAGAACTGCCCACGGAAACCCTGGACCGGGAGGAAGCCACTGAACGGCAGGAGCTAGGTCTCGGGCGCGCCGTACTGGGAGGCAGATCGTTAAGGCTGAGGCCCTCCCTCTTCCGCCCGCAGGCGCTGTCGGACCGGGCCTCTCCTTCCTGCTCTTCCGTTTCTACGGCAAAACCCTGCTGTTCTGCCATCTCATCCTCAGGCTGGTGCTCTTTGATGGCTGTCTCGGTGCTAGCCACCCGCGCGCCGGCGGACACCTCGGCCTCTCCGACCACTGTATCCCGTGGAGTGCGCTCCTCACTACCACTCAGTGAGCTTTCGAGCTCAAGCTCATACTCCTGTAACCTCGGAGGCAACCGCGGGACTCTCTGTGGTCGTGGCTCTGGCTCAGGGGGCGGAGAAGGGGGGGTAACTGTCTTGTCTGGTTGGCTGCGCTCAGCCATGCTATCACTACACAACCTATCCGGCTCGAAGGACCAATTGTAACCAGGGAGTAGCTAAAAGGACTGTAGAATTTAGGAAGGGCTGGTTATCTAACTAACTCTGAGCTAAATAGGCAGTGTAGGAGGATACAGGCAGGGGGCGCCAGCAACCCTTTAGACTAGCAGTACTATCGTTAGCATTAGCATTAGCATTAGCATTAGCATTAGCATTAACATTAGCTAACAGACGACTAAACACACAGTAACGGTATCCCATATGAACAAACACATTTATTTATACAAATTATACACATCCCAAATATACTCCCTCCCCGCCGGCCACACACACACTCACTCACTCACAGTATCTGGCCTGAACAGGCTTAGAGTCCCGGACTGAAAGGAGCGCGTTGAGGCCTGGTTGGAGCTCGCATGTGCTTCGAGGAAGGTAGCAGACAAAGGGGGGGGGGTGACGTAGCAACTCGAAGGGAAAGGGGCTTCTTCGTAGTCCACGACGAGGTGTGAAGGGCTCAGGTCCGGGGGTCCACGGTAAGCTCCGGTGGAGTCAGCGGTCGGTCGCAATCCACTCGTGGAGGCGACGGCTCTGTCCAGCTTGGGTCTCGCTTGGTCCAACGTTAGCAGCCGGCTGCTGGCAAGGCTGGCTAACGGGGACACAGCTAAACGGGCTATCACAGTTGGGAACTCAATAATCACTATTCAGGTCTTCAGCTTCAGCACGGTGTGCGTGTTACTGACTCCGCCATCTTAGATCGACTTCTCGTTCGCTCTGCTTATTCTCACTCTCGTTACTCTCATCACTCTGATTCTCGTCACACTGACGCACAGAGCACTTCCGTCCCTATATATATCAACCGGACACAGCATCCGGGTCACGGACACACCCCGGATATACCACGTCATTAAACATATACATAAACATTACAATAACAATACATACACCTTCATGAAAACGTACATGAATAATATGGAAAATAATAAAGGAAAGAACAGGGGCAAAATAGGGCTGATTCGGGGAAACTAAACTGGCTCTAAATTGTGGGCCTTCATAACAGTGATATCAAAGAAGGGGTCCTATGTTAACATGTAACTTGACCTGTTAAGATGTTTTTGTTTGAAATAGCTTTTGATTTCAGTAAAGTTGACCTCCTAATATGACCTCCTAACCCTAAATTCATCAAATTACCATTTTTAGTTCTTTACAACCTATAAAATGTTTTGAAACTCTGTTGTGCATAATAATTTGGAACAGTGCATTTTGAGTTTTTTATTTAAAAAAAAAATACTGTCATCATTGGGAGGTTTGTTCAATACAATTTGAATTATACTCTAACGGTTGATGACTTGAAAATTATACTGATTGTCATTTGCATCGACTATTTAGGAAAATCTGAGAAAAATATCATTTGCATAATAATTTGGAACGCAGTGTAGGAAGTAGCAAGAAAGTCAGTGTGCTCAAGTTTTTCCTTTTCAACATTTATATCATTCAACATCTTTTGGCCTGGTTCGTGCCGACTGAACACGACCCTGGTTTGAAAGTCAGCCTCCTTTTACCTGGTAGCCCTGTGTGGGCGTGGGCTGGTAGTTAGAGTAGGCAGGACTGGTGGTGGGTGGAGCCTGGCCAGGAGGTGCAGGCTGGCCATTGGTGCCTGCTGGCTGGTACATGTAGGCATTCACCATGTTGGGGTCTAGAGCCGGGAGACAAACAAGACGTTAGTCCATAGAAGACTCCTACACGCGACAACATTATTCTGGCACGTCAAATAGTGTTAAAGACGTCAAGCTTGCTTTTATTCTTTGAATTGGATTATTTTGCCACTGATATGTAAAACACATAAGCAAAGAGAAAAAAAAAAAAATTCAACCACCAGGCTTGACACTCTACTGCCCTACTCACCTGTGGGGGGCATGGCCTGGTATTGCCCAGGCCCAGGCTGCCCAGGCTGGTTCATGTAGACATTGTGCATGGGCGACCCTTCCACTGATCCAGCAGGGCTGAAGGTGCCAGGGTAACTGGGGGGGCCGGCAGGCTGGTACACCACGCCTCCTGCCACATTGGGGGGCAAAGACTGCATCTGCACATCAGAACAAAGCAGATAAGAGGAGAGGTTCATAAAACATAGCGCATTTTACAACATTTGAGAAACATACAATGATCTCTAAACGGAGGGTAGATGTATGCAGAACATAGTGTGGATCCTCCATAGTGTACGGATCTCTATGGTGTACCTGGGCGTAGGGCAGAGAGAAGGCGGGCATCTGGGCCCGCATCTGGATGGTGTGTTTCTGCTGTTCCAGGCGCATCTGCCTCTCTTTCTCCTGCTCCTGCAGACGCTGGATGGCCAGCTGCCTCTGCATCTCCAAGTACTCCTGAAACACAGAAACAACGTCAGCCACACTTCCACCACGCACCAGCTCCTGTGACTCAACCCCCTTCTCCTTGGTATGGCAAATTCGGAGCTTGAAAATCGTTCAAATCGTGCCCCGCGGTGGTGTAGCGGTCTAAGCACTGGCCACTAGTGCATGCTGCCCACCGGGGACTGGGTTCGAATCCCAGCTCGCCAGATCCGGATATGGCTGGGGCACACACGGGGAGCGGCATATTGGGCGGCCGCTCCCGAGGGTGGTATAGGAGTATTTCCGGACAAGGATCCTTCGCGCAACAGCGCCCCCGGGGTGCCGGAATAACAGGTGCTGGGCTCGAGGAGCCAGTCAGCTAGTCTGCCTGGCGGCCTCTTCTGGGACTGCCGGCCACGGGGTCGTGCGACGGATCCTTCGCAATAGGCAGGGGATAATTGGATGCTAGGTTGGGTTTAATTGGCTACCAAATTGGGTGAAAAAGGGATAAAATCAAAAAAAAAAAAAAAAATAAATCGGTCAAATCACGGTCAAGGTCAATAATATTCCCATTTCATGAGTCGCCTTCAGGATACAGTTGTGTTAGGTCACTGAGTAAGTCCGTGTCCGGTTCTTCTTAGGGCTTTCCCTCACCTGTTTCTTCTGCCTCATGATCTCTAGTTTCTGCGCCAGCTGGATCTGCCTCTGTCTCTCTGCGGCGCGACGCAGCTTCTCTCTGTGTTCGTCCCGCAGGGCGTTGAGAGCGGCCCGCGCGTCTCGCACCTGAGTCAGCTTGTCCTGCAGCCCCTCGTAGTACACTGCCAACGGACGTGGAGAGATGGGTTCAGTTGGTGACACGTTACTGAGACAGACAGACACAGACACACAGACACACAGACACAGACACAGCTAGTACTCACGTCTCTTCTCATCCAGCTGGTTAAGGATGTCCAACAGTTGCGGGTGCATGTTGTTGATGGACTGGAAGAGTGAGAGCACGGCACTGTCGTTGGTGATGCTGCGCCCACGCATGTGGTTGCTCTTCATGCGGTTCAGCTTCCAGGGCTGCTTTCAGTTTTCCTGCCTCCTCTTTGGACACGTTGGCCCGGATATCCTGGGGCAGGGACTCCACCAGCCTCTTCGACTATTGGAGGAAGAACAAGAGGTGATGAGTGATAGAACTGATCCTACATGGTGCATGCGTAAGAGTACATTATCCAAATGATTTTTGACTTTGTATGTCATGTTCGGCAGGATAAAAGCATCACCAGCTGTAACAATATACAGAGACCAGAAGCACAGCATTTTGAATGAGACTTACCTGCACCAGGTTCAAGCCTTGGATACAGTTCTTCACTTCCTTTATGAGTTTGACTTTGTCAGCTGCCTTTAGTTCTGTCAGCTTTACTGTGAAATGAGTCTTCTCCTTCTTGACTGGTGATGCCTCCCCCTCCTTCACTGCCTGTTTACACAGAATAAGAAAGAATGGAAGATTACACATGCCATAATGCATGGAATGCACGCTAAATACATATGTATAAAATCAAACAAACATCATCAAGTATTTCCCCATAGATTAAGTCACTTTGCAGAACAAGATTGATTAAAACTGACTCCAGGCCTGTCTTACCAGAGGTGTAGGTGCTGCCGCTGCCATCGCCCCCATAGGCATCATACCAACATCCTGGATATTAAGGGTTTTCTGTGACAAAAACACACAGCAAAGGCTGTTACTGAACAAGACTCCAGAAATGGGTTTTTCCATAGGTCAAGTGTGTGTGTGTGTGTGTGTGTGTGTGTGTGTGCGTGCGCGTGCGTGCGTGTGTTCCATCATCCCCTCTAGAAGCTGGGAAGCTGTCTAGAACTTCCATTTGGGAAGGGGCGCGCACACACACACACAATCCTATTAACCAGGTAATCTCTGAGCCTATCTGCCATATGCTCATCCACCACCAGTCTCCATATTTCTTTAGCTTCTTTCACACAGCCCAAGAACAGGTGAGACTGTCAGAGAGATTCAATGTTTTATTTGACAGTGCTTTCAAGACTTTCCAAGAGTCATGACCTTATGGAGAACTATATTCTGGATGACTATAAAAAAATGGTTTTATCTACCCAGACCATGCTGCTGTTTCCTCTGGCTGACAGGAACCAGGGATGACCTGTCGTCGGTGTTGTGATGTGTAATGCATGGAATGCTATGAGTCATGGTATCAAACACGCGTACAACACCCTCAAGTATAACATGCATGATATCTTGTGGTGTTTGATTGATTATATAATCAAAGTGATTGCTACCATTGCTATGCTGACGACACACAACTCTGCATTAAACTGGACCCAACCCCTCAGTCAACCTCATCTGCACTCACCATCTGCCTGGAGGAGATAAAGGCGTGGATGAGAGTTAACTTCCTTCAATTAAATAGCTGCAAAACAGAAGCCATCCTCATCGGCACCCCTCACCAGGTTAAATCATCCCCCATAACAAGCAGCACTTTCTCTGGACAGGTTATCCCTCTGTCATCCGTCGTCACCAACCTTGGTGTTCGAATGGACCCCCACCTCAACTACGAGGCCCACATTAAACACATATCCAAAACGTCATTCTTCCACCTTAGAAATATAGCAAAACTCCGCCCCAGCCTGTCTTTGCCCGATGCCGAGAAGTTAGTCCATGCCTTTGTCTCCTCCAGGCTCGACTACTGCAACGCACTTCTCATCGGGATCCCTAGCAAGAGCCTTCAGAAGCTCCAGTACATTCAGAACAGCGCTGATAGGATCCTGATGAGAGTGCGCAAATACGATCACATCACCCCCATCCTCCACTCACTACACTGGCTTCCCATCTCCTCTCGGATCATTTACAAAATCTCACTGTTAACCAGGGTTCGAGTTATGTGGGAGCCAATGGGAGCTGAGCTCCCATAGAGATGGTCTGAGGCTCTCTGAGCTCCCATGAAGGCAGTAAAATCAAAAATCTGTGGGGGTCGCTAATAATACATTACCACAACTATTATTTGATCAAAATGTCAATGTAATGAATATTATTTAATTTATATTATAAATATTGTAAAATAAACAAGTTTTTCAAAAGAACTACGCGCACCATTAATCTCCTGTGAATGACAGTATGCCTTTGACTGCCTGCACTTCACCACCAAGACACCATGGGGCGCAGTAGAATATTGTGCAACAGCAAAAGGTTGATTAATCAGCTGTGCGGTAAACCGTTGGAACACACAGTGCACAGCTGATTAATCAATTAAACCAATAGAGTGAGACACCAGTTGCCTTTCAGGAAGTAGTGAGATCGTGCACCTAGCCTATTATTGAGAAGCAAACATTCATTCATTAGCTATACAGGAGTATATACATACAGTAGCTACCATGCCGCCCAAAAAAAGGCCACTGCTGCCGACCGGGTCATCAAGCCTAGAAAATGTCGGGTTTTTATCAAAGAAACCTGCTATGACACCTAACGTTAGCCCTGCTGCTACTACTGTTACTACTACTGCTGCTACTACTGAGGACTCTGCTACCTACTGAAAACAGACCACTCAGCCTACTGAAAACAGACCACTCAGCCTACTGAAAACAGACCACTCAGCCTACTGAAAACAGACCACTCAGCCTACTGAAAACAGACCACTCAGCCTACTGAAAACAGACCACTCAGCCTACTGAAAACAGACCACTTTGGTCTATCTTGTCTCTGTAAAGGTAAGGTGGCTTTTACTTTTTACTAACCTAGTGTACTAACCTAATGTATTTTTCGCTCCTTCTGTATAGCAAAAATAACAAAATTATTGGCCGAGATACATGTGTGACTATCGCTTTTATAGCTGTTGTTTCATGTGGGGCTGTTGATGTGGTGAAATGAGTAGCCTGCAGCTGTAGCGTCAGGATATGTTGGGATTTGAGGATGAGGATGATGTTTCTGTACCGGTACCGTTTTTAAAGTATCGATTTGTCACCGGTATCGAATAAAACCCAAACTGTACCCAACCCTAACTATATGTTTACATGCCAACTAATTAGCTAATTCATTTCTTTCATTTAGAGCTGAGGGGAGCAACAGAGAGACGGACAACAGGACAGCAACAGAGAGACAGACAACAGGACAGCAACAGAGAGACAGACAACAGGACAGTAACAGAGAGACAACGGGAGAGGAGAGCAATAGAGACAGAACTGAATGCACTGAACCTTTTTTTTATTCTTTGCATTATTAACACTGTTGTGTTATTGTGTTATTAAAGTGTTTAAGTGTTTTATGGTAAAGCATTATGAGTGGTGTGTGTGAGAGATTGAGATTGAGATAACGTTTATTGCCACTATGCGTTACACATATAGGAATTTGCTTCGTCACCACAGCAAGTGCGTTTATACTTTTTTCACATATCAAAAAACAGGACAACACAACAACAACACAGGACAGACAACAGTGCATTGGATAGTGCGGTATAAAGTAAAGTGCAGTGCAGAGTTTTTTTTTACAGAGTCCAGTTCAGTCCTGGGCAGACTTGGGGGCGGGGGGGGGGGGGAAGCCAGAGTCATTTAACAGCCTGGCGGCTGAGGGGTAGAAGCTGAGCCTGTGGCGGGCCTTAAGTGCCTTAGGCAGCCGCAACCTTCTTCCAGAGGGAAGCAGGGTGAGGAGGCCGTGGCCGGGGTGGAAGGGGTCAGCCATGATCTTCCTTGCCCTCCTCAGAGCCCTGGTGTCATGCAGGGAGTTGAGGGAGGGCAAGGGACAGCCGATCACCCTCTCTGCTGAACGTCGCACCCGCTGCAACTTGGCCTTGTCCTTGGTCGTTGCAGCAGGGAACCAGGTGATGATGGAGTGGGTGAGGATGGATTCTATGATGGCCGTGTAGAACTGGACCATCATGGACCTCGGCAGCCTGAGTTTCCTCAGCTGCCGGAGGAAGAACATCCTCTTCTGGGCCTTCTTTGTGAGGACCTCGGTGTTCTGCTCCCACTTTAGGTCCCGGGAGATGGTCATGCCTAGAAAGCGGCATGACTCCACGGAGGCCACCGGGGTACCTCCCAGCGTGATGGGAGGGGGCAGGGCTGCTTTCCTTCGGAAGTCCACCACCATCTCCACTGTTTTTAGAGCATTTAGCTCCAGATTGTTTAAGCTGCACCATCTCTGCAGCCCCTCGATCTCACCCCTGTAGGCAGATTCGTCCCCCCCGGAGATGAGGCCCACCAGGGTGGTGTCGTCTGCAAACTTCAGGAGCTTGACCGAGGGGTGGCGGGAGACACAGCTGTTGGTGTAGAGGGAGAATAGTGCTGGAGACAGGACGCAGCCCTGCGGGGAGCCCGTGCTGGTGGTCCTGGAGCTGGAAATGCTCTTCCCCAGCTTGTGTGTGCAGGAATCTCGTGAGTTGTATATTTTGGGGAGGAGGGAGGCTTGTGTATGGGGGCGGGGGGTCCTCACACAAAGGAGTAGCCTAGGGCCACTGACCACCTTAATCCGCTACTGCCTATAGCTAATTAAAACTTGTAAGTCCCATCGCTGTGTGGGCATGATTCGCGCGTGCATGAGAACATTTCGCACTGTTATTTTGGAGACCCCCACAGAGTTCAGCTTATAACTCGAACCCTGCTCCTGAGCCACAGTCGCCTCTATATGCATGCATGCGTGTGTACCCATTCATTTTCTGAACAGGCGTGCATGCGTCCATGCATGCCTGCGTGTCTCACCGGGCACGTGGTCCTGCCACACCTCGGTCCAGAGCGCAGCGTCGCGGCCCTCCCCCTTCTCCTCCTCGGGGCCGGGGGCCTGGTGCATGCCCAGGAAGGCCAGGGGCAGGGCGGCCGTGGCCTGGCCCTTCAGCACGTCTGGGCTGTAGTGGCTGATGGCGTGGACCGTCAGGGCGCACAAGGACTTGTACACCGGCTCTGAGAGGAGGAGGGAGGGGGGTGAGACATTTTCAGTACTAGTCAAAGAAATAGAAACAGGTGTATCTATCTATCTATCTATCTATCTATCTATCTATCTATCTATGAATACATGTACACTGGCTCTGAGGGAGGAGGGGGGGGGGGGGGGGGGGGGAGAGTGGGGGAGGAGGAGAGGCATTTTCCGTACTAGTCAGAGAAATCGAAAAAGGTGTATCTGTCTGTCTGTCTGTCTGTCTATCCATCTGTCTATCAATCCATCCATCCATTTATCCATCCATGTTGTTGTCTTACCTTCTTTCTCTAGATACCAGGTGTTGAGTTTCAGCAGGAGTTTCTCCACGCTTGTGTCCTTCGCCGTCTGAAGTCCACAGAAAACACACCTTACGTTATACCTCACAGAAAACACACCTTACGTTATACCTCACAGAAAACACACCTTACGTTATACCTCACAGAAAACACACCTTACGTTACACCTCATAGAAAACCCACCTTACGTTACACCTCATACGTTATACCTCACAGAAAACACACCTTATATATATGACCTTATACCTCATAGCTGAACAACCCTAAAAAAACTGAGGTTTTAGATTGTCATGTATTTGCACACAGGACAGGGAGACATCGACAAACTAAATAAACCCATATATACCATTGTAGAGTGGGATCTGACCACTAGGGGGCAGTAGTGCCATTGCTGTGTACAGTAACCCACCTCTCTCCATCGACATATAATAAGAGTAAGACTGAGGTAAAGATGGAGGGTAGACGTGTCTCACCCTGACCAGGTGTCCGAGGGCGAAGGCGAAGGCCGCCTGCACCACGCTGCTGCGGTCGTGAACCCCGTTCAGCAGAGCGCTCATCAGCTTACCTACACACACACACACACACGCAGACGCAGACACACACACACACACGCAGACACACACACACACACACACACACACACACACATTAACATGGGATGGTAGGTGTGTGTAGACAGTGTAGAGGAGATGGTAGGTGTAGAAAAGGAGGTGTGTGTAGGTGTCGAGAAGGAGGTGGTGTGTGTAGAGGAGGAGGTGTGTGTAGGTGTAGAGGAGGAGGTGTGTGTAGAGGAGGAGGAGTGTGTAGAGGAGGAGGAGGTGTGTGTAGAGGAGGAGGTGTGTGTATAGATTGGGATGGTAGGTGTGTGTGTGTGTAGAGGAGGTGGTGTGTCACCTGAATAGGGTGTCAGGTCTTGGGGACACTGGACGGTCAGGGACACGATCACACTGGCACAGCCCGCCTGCAGGGGACACACGTCAGACCGGGGGGGGGGGGGGTGTTAGTCTTTCCTAATGCCTGCTTCTAGGCAGTGTGGTTGAGATAGGAGGTGTGTGTGTGTGTATGTGTGTGTGTGCGTGTGTGTGTGTTACCTTGGTACCCAGGCCCACGCCACTCTTGAGCAGGTCACAGAGCTTGGGGACGAGCTCCCCCAACACAGACACATCCAGATGCTGCAGACACTGTGGAGAGAGAGAGGGGGGGGGAGAGAGAGAGAGAGAGGGGGGGGGAGAGAGAGAGAGAGAGAGAGAGAGAGAGAGAGAGAGAGAGGGGGAGGGAGAGAGAGAGAGAGAAAGAGGGGGGGGGGAGGGAGAGAGAGAGAGAGAGAGAGAGAGAGAGAGAGAGAGAGAGAGAGAGAGAGAGAGAGAGAGAGAAGAAGACAATTAAATCACTGGTATCTTTAAGAGCAGGAGGTCATCTTGAGGTGTCGCATGTTGACAGGTGTGGTGGTCTCACCATGTTGATGGTCTCCATCATGGGAGAAGACTTGGCCGCACTGATCCTAGCTGCATCCATGGCGTTCTACACACACACACACCAGACACACACACACACACACACCAGACACACACACACACACACACCAGACACACACACACACACACACACACACAGCAGAGTTCAGACGGTATCTTCAGACAAGCCCAGACCAGACTAGTGGATGTCAGAGCTAGTTGCTGAGATTGCCAAACCCAGACCAGACTAGCCGACGTCAGAGCTAGGTGGTTTAGGTTAGCTAGGGTTGACGAGCCCAGGGGCCTCATTCATAAAGAAATACTTGAACGTCATCTTTGACTTTCACGTAAGCACATTTTTCTAAACGGACGTGAGCATTATTTAAAAAACGGGCTGAGATGGTTTAAAGTTGCGTACGTGCTTCCTTCTATAAATACCAAACATACTTGGAATTGAACGCAGGTGAATGAGGTTTGTATTAACGCCCTGTGATAGAGGCTCAATTATAGCGGCTGAATGAAGCCAAGTGCTATAATATAATATAATACAGACAGACAATACTGACAATATTATGTCTGTATTATATTATATTATAGCACTTGGCTTCATTCAGCCGCTATTTGAGCCGCTATCACAGGGCGTTAATACTATATTATAGGGTAGGCGTGCGTCTGGAAGGGGAGAGGGCAGTAATACCACGTTCATTGATAAAATGACATAAGGGATGGAAAGGGGGGATGGCAGTTTTAGACGGGGGATGATTTGGACTGTTTTTATTTCAGGGGGGATGCCATTCCCCCTCATCCCGACTCAACTCGAAATCCAGTATCATTTAGCGCGTGGCCGGGCAAGGCATAGGCATGTTGAAGAGAGATAGATATAAAGAAAGACTGAAATACAATCATAAACATTAGTTCCCTTTCAATCTTGAATTAAACTCATTTTCTCGGCTGATAACAACATCGTTAATTTTATTACGAGCCACTTGCATGAATTACAGTAGGCAACGTTTTTCCAGTGCAGCTCACATGCCTGTAATAACTCCGCATAACCAGTAGGTAATGTACGTAAGCAAGTTGAATACTCGACGTCGAGCTACGATCGTTTCCACGATCAAATTGACTCACGTTGAAATTTTATAAATCACTACGTTGACGTGGTTTTCTACGTACGACACGGGTAAGATCAACATTTGATCTAAGCACCCGTTATGAACGAGGCCCCAGACCAGACTAGTGGATGTCAGAGCTAGGTGGTTATCCCCAGACCAGACTAGAGGATGTCAGAGCTGCCCCAGACCAGACTAGAGGATGTCAGAGCTGCCCCAGACCAGACTAGAGGATGTCAGAGCTGCCCCAGACCAGACTAGTGGATGTCAGAGCTACCCCAGACCAGACTAGCGGATGTCAGAGCTGCCCCAGACCAGACTAGCGGATGTCAGAGCTGCCCCAGACCAGACCAGAGGATGTCAGAGCTGCCCCAGACCAGACTAGTGGATGTCAGAGCTACCCCAGACTAGAGGACGTCAGAGCTGCGTACCTTCTCCTGCTCCGTGGCGCGGAGGCTGAGGTAGTTGAGCACCTGGGGCTCCAGGGTGCTGAGGGCCTCCAGCAGGGCCGGGATGAGGCGGGGGGCGTGGGGCTTCAGCCTGGCCCCCGCCGTCTTGCTGACCTTCACCAGGGTCTGGATGCTGAGGGGTGGAGGGGGGGCAAGGGGGGGGCTCAGGTGAGGTGCAAGTTTTCAAAAATGCAATAGACACACTGGCATACACACACCTCAGTGTTTCCTCTATATGCATTTATTCGTGGCAGGCTGCCGCGAATACATTTTCTCCGCCACTAATTGATTCATTCCACTTTATGACCGGAGAACAGAAAAAAATCAGATTGAAGCTAGTTTAGGCCGCTTTCAGACCTACATTTCGTTCCGATTTAGGATGTAGTAAGTTACAATATGTTACAATGTTGCAATTAACCTCGTCGGCGACGCGCTTGCAAAACAGTTTTGTGATTGGTCCGAATTTAGCGGGACATTTGGATTTCTGGAAATCCCTTCCCTCTCTCTTCGCCCGTCGCCCGTCCCTTTAATCCCGTAAGCGTATCCTAATCGAAAATGCAACATCAACAGCGACGACCTTGGGTTCTTGCATTTACTGCTGTTCTCTGGTTCATGTTCTTATACCAGTGCTCACTATAGAGTATTTTAAATGAACATTCGTAATGTAGTCTAGTCTCTGATGTTCATGGTCAACTAAATCAGGCTATTTTGTGAAACAAATAATGTTCCCGAGCAGCCTCGCATCTAATGCTAGCTTCGAACTATTGATAGCATAAACGTTGGTAAATGTCACAAACGACACAGTATTGGCAGGGGGAAAGAAGGGGAGTCGAATTTTTATTGACAACGGATTTACATGCTGGAAAAACATGCAGCTAAAATTCAGGGAACATTTGGACAATAAGAGACACCATGGTGCGAAATAAGGGGGAGCTCGGGGAGCTATAGCTCACCTAGTGGTGACATGAGCTCCCCTGGAAACATGGTTTGTGACATTTTGGGGGAGCTCTAAAATATTCCGAATTGCGATGGATTTATTCCAAGTTGTGACGGATTTTACCTGGTGTAATATGATTTGTAGAGGCATACAATCTATTTTGATGTTGGTATTAGGTATATAAATGATATATAATAGCCTATATAGCCTACATATAGGCCTTTATTGGCTACAACTATGCGACAGTAACAGAGCGGGGTGCACTGACGCTGAACCCCTCATAGTGAGAAGTAGGTGGACAATGGTTGGTGCTGAAATAGCCGACATGCGGTGTGTGGTTTGAAAAAAGTAACGCCAGCTCAGTAAATAATTCAAACTTAATGTTTACTTATAGGCTATGTGACTGCACCACACATATGAACAGTAACAAAGCAAATGCAGTTTAATTTTATGAAAAACATTGACAACTAAATCGGCGCAAAAAAAAAAAAAAAAGCTGAATCCGCTTAGCCTATATGCTCCTGAAAAACATTTAACGACAGAGCAAATACGCTACATTACTAGGGATAATAATTACAATGAGCCATTCATTAAAAATAGAAAAAATAATATTAGGCTATTAAATCTCACTTAATGAGAAAACTGGCATCTCCCATCGGTCACTATTTGTTGGCTATCATATGGACGTCTTTGAGTGTCTAGAAAAGCGCTATAAGTCTAATGTATTATTATTATTTATTATTATTATGGACATCACTTTAATCCGGCAGTTCTCAAGGTTTTTATGCACCAATCGATTACTCTAGCACGTCTTTATCACATTCATTGACGAAAAGGACGACTCGCATGTATAGGTGGAAGGGAACATTCATTGTGAGCACGGAAGATGTGAGTCTCACAACGGCTTTGCATTGATGAAACCAGGTAGGATGAACGCATAGTTCGCTGTCCATTCCTGTTTAAATGCCCTGTTTCACCGTCAACTTTCCTCTTTAGACCTTTGGAGAGTGACATGATGTTTCTCTTGCTAGGTAGCAGGTTAAATGTTTAGCTAACTTCACCCGACACGCAAACAACCAATCCAATAATAATGTGACCTTGTCTGGGAGGAGGGGGGAATAATTATCAGAATAAAACTATGTTAAATAATTATTAGAATAAGTTAGGCTGCGCTACATCGTCAGTCCACACATTTATTTATCAAAACTATGGAAAAGGGTGAAACTACGTTGTTGAGAATCACAACACAAACTCGCTAGTCAAGCCAAAATACAGCAGCGAAATGGATTGGACTGCTACCTAGTTAACTAGAACACTACTGTACATTGTTAGCAGGCTCACAAAACAAGCCGTGTTAGTTGACTAGCGATGTGTCATTGATTTTATACAACGCGGTGTTCACATTTGTGTTCACATTTTTCGAAAGAAAAGTCAAAGCATTAGAACGTAGAACGGAAAATCGCATGCGCGCTTTGCGCACGGAAAGCCACCGGCCCCGAAATTCTCCAGATTTTTTTTTTCCGTCAGGAGAATTTTTTTTGCTTTAATCCCTGGGCTCCCCTGCACACCGTGATTTAATTCGCACACTGAGAGACACAATGGAGCTGTGGTCGCGTGGTCTAATTACAGGGCAATATGCGCGGGGCAAAAATAATCTATTGCCTCCCAAATCACCACGAACAGAACGGCGGAGGTACGGGTAAACAGGGCACTTTTTTTTATGTTGCCACCCTCTATTTTTCGGTGAAATTACGTCTTTGTATTGAGCGCCAGTGCGTGTTGCATACGCTACGCGCGCGAAAAAAGAACACTCCGCCACTAATGTGAAAAATCCTGGAGGAAACACTGCACCTTATATAAACACAGACACACACCTATAAACGCACACCTTATATAAACACACATACACACACCTTATGTAAACACACACACACCTATAAACACACACCTTATATAAATACACACACACCTTATATAAACACACATACACACACCTTATGTAAACACACACACACACCTATAAACACACACCTTATATAAATACACACACACCTTATATAAACACACATACACACACCTTATATAAACACAGATACACACACCGTATATAAAAACACCTTATATAAAAATACACACACACACACCTATACCTTATATAAACAGACACCCGCCAATGGACAGATGTGTGTGTGTGTGTGTGTGGAGGTGTGCGTGTGTGTGTGTGTGTGTGTGGTCTTACCTGAGCGAGCGGACCTCCGCCACGTTGCTGACGATGCCCTTGTCCAGCAGGGTGGGCAGCAGCACCGCCACGGTCCTCTGGGCCGCCACCCCCGAGGACTCACACATACGGGCACACACCTGGGGAGGGAGGGGAGAGTTAGACACACACACACACACACCTGGGGAGGGAGGGGAGAGTTAGACACACACACACACACACACACACCTGGGGAGGGAGGGGAGAGTTAGACACACACACACACACACCTGGGGAGGGAGGGGAGAGTTAGACACACACACACACACACACACCTGGGGAGGGAGGGGAGAGTTAGACACACACACACACACACAACACACACACACACACACCTGGGGAGGGAGGGGAGAGTTAGACACACACACACACACACACAACAAACACCTGGGGAGGGAGGGGAGAGTTAGACACACACACACACACACACACACACACACACACACACACTTGGGGAGGGAGGGGAGAGTTAGACACACACACACACACACACACACACACACACACACACCTGGGGAGGGAGAGCATTTACATTTTGGCATATAGCAGACGCCTTATTCCAAAGCGACTGACAATCGATACATTTGACTAAGCAAGTGAATCATCAATTCACCAGTCATAGCAGGAAGAGTAATCTAGCTCAGGCCAGGGGCCATTGGCAGTCATCGTGATGGAGAGCAGCGTTAAGCCCCTTTCACACATACGAGCCTTCCCAGTATATTCCATGCAATTTCCAGGGTCGACGTAAGTCTGAATGGTACAGACCAGGGAAATCCGCTCGGGCAATTACCCTGGTTGAGACCATGTATAATTCCATGCAATTTACAGGGTCGCTGCATGTCTGAATGAAAGCCTGAAGATTGCCTGGTCAGTCTCCTTTCACAGCTGCCTCGGGCAACCAGCAGGGCAGAGAGCATGAGAACTGCCCCAGACTCCGAATATCGCTACTACTAAATAAAATTCCACAACTGGACACTTGGTGAAAAGGCATTTTTTAAAGCCATTTTTAAGTAACTCCCATCATATATATAGTATAGTATGTTTATATCAACGGTAATCAAGTGCTTTCCTTGGCGAGCGCACTTGGTGATGGTAAGCACTCGTAAAACGAGTTGACTCGCTGGAACGAGACAGGCGTGCGAGACCGCCACACACCACACATCTGCCATATCATACCTCCATCCCACATGTATTTATCATCATATTTTTCAATATAAAACAGAGGTATGATATGGCAGATATATACGGTACATGGCAGTCCCACGTGCCCGTCGCGCTCCAGTTCTGCATCGAGTTGAATGCATGTAATGATTCAAGTACGGTAGATTGCGCAACCTAGGAATTGCCGACATGTGTGAAAGGGAGCAACACGGGAATCTACTGCCATTTGGCTCATGTGTGAACGGTGAAAATGCCCAGTTGACTCAGCTTGGGATTCCATCTGAATGGGCTGTCATAACAGTTGTTCCTACCTTGCTGAGTGTTTTGAGGGTGATGTCTGCAGCCTTCCGTACAGACTCCTGAGAACAGAGAAGAGATGTTCAATTTCACAGTTGAACAGACAGACAGAGAGAGAGACACACACACACACACACACACACACACACACACACCTGACACAACCACACACACACACCTTGATGTCAGCCAGCACTCTGAACAAGGTCTCCCAGATCTCGGCCAAGTGGTCGATGATGTCATCAGCCTGCCGTCCGCGAATCAGATCGTTCAGAGCCAGGCAGCTGAACAGACATCATCAACCAATCAATCAATCTTTTTGACAGATACAAATACAGACACACGTGTTTGATACTGTTCCAATGAGCCCGTCCTCCGATTTCTACCTATATCATCATCGTCACCACCATATAGAATAATAATAATGATAATAATAATAATAATAACAGCAATGTACCTGGACTCTCGTACTCTCCAGGTGTTGCTGGTCAGGTTGGAGATGACGTCCTGGAGAATCTCCTTCAGGTACTTATCCACCTGGAACACACACACACACACACACACACACACACACACACACAGTCAGCCGCTAGGAGTGGGTGGAGGGTGTATGTATGTATATTAGGTGTGTGTGTGTGTGTGTGTGTGTGTGTGTGTGTATATTAGGTGTCTGTGTGTATGTGTGTGTGTGTGTGTCCTACCAGAGTCTTGTCAGTGACCAGGGCGTACCAGATGCTGGTCATGGTGTGTGTATATGTGTATATTAGGTGTGTGTGTGTATGTGTATATTAGGTGTGTGTATGTGTATATTAGGTGTGTGTGTGTATGTGTATATTAGGTGTGTGTGTGTATATTAGGTGTGTGTATGTGTATATTAGGTGTGTGTGTGTATATTAGGTGTGTGTATGTGTATATGTGTATATTAGGTGTGTGTGTGTATATTAGGTGTGTGTATGTGTATATTAGGTGTGTGTGTATATATTAGGTGTGTGTGTGTGTGTCCTACCAGAGTCTTGTCAGTGACCAGGGCGTCCCAGATGCTGGTCATGGCCTGGCGGATGCCCATGTTGGGGTCAAACTGGTACCTGTAGAGACGCGGTACCAGCTGTGGCAGGTAGGGGGCGAGCTGCTCCCCAGCCTTGGTGGCTATGATGTTGAAACCAAACGCTGCCCCCTGTGGAGAGGGAGGGAGGAAGGGAGGAAGCGGGGAGGGTGGAGGAGAGGAGGGGAGGAGAGAAGGGAGGAGAGGGGAGGGGGGGTTGGAGGAGGGATGGGGGAGAGAGGAGAGGTGGGAAGGAGGAGAGAGGGAGGGAGGGAGGAGGAGAGAGAAAGGAGTGAGAGAGGAGGGGGAGGTGGAGAGAGGGGGGGGGTGGAGAGAGGAGGGGGAGGTGGAGAGAGGGGGAGGAGAGAAGAGAGTGAGGAGGGGGGGGACGTTAAACATAAGAGATCACTTATACAGTAATGAATATATTTTCAGTGAAACCATGGCCCTGTTTGAACGCTTCCTCCCTTCCTGAAAGCCATCACTGATCTGATGTGAGTGGATGGGTCCAAGCAGGCCAGTGGAGAGGTGGCTGTGACCTGTCCACTCATGTCAGATCAGCTCCTGACTTCAAGGAGGCTAAGAAGGAAGGACAAGTCCAGAGAAGGTTTTCAAATAAGGCCTACACACGCAGACACACACCATGACCACGACTGGTCACGCACGCGCACACCTCTTTCATAGACACACTCAGACACACACACACACACACCTTTATAGGTAGACCCACACACACACACACACCTTTATAGGTAGACCCACACACACACACACACCTTTATAGGAAGACACACACACACACACACACCTTTATAGGTAGACCCACACACACACACACACACCCACCTTGCGAGAGTTCCACATGGCGTGGTGGTTCGCTAGGTTCATGAACTTGTAGACGAGATCCGGTTGGTTCAGGTCACTAGCCAATGAGCACAGCTCCTTGTAGGTGGACAGGCCTTGCCTGTGGAAGGTCAACGGTCATATTATTGTATGTATTGCTAGCATGCTAGCAACATACTAGACATTTCGGCACCTCGCCACCTTCTCAGACGTCCTGGCCAGTCAGTTTGCCTGGACCGGGGTTAGGACCGATTCCATTTCAATCCACTCAATACAGTTTAATTGAATGTGGAACTGGAATTTCAGTTGACTTCCTGAATTAACTGAATTAAAATGGAAAAGCAGACCAGAGACAGACTCACCCGTCGGGGGCTTTCCCCAGCGCCTCCCCCTGGAACACCTCCGTGTCCTCCGACACCGCGTGCTTCACCCTGGAGGACAACACACAACCGTTTATGTTACTACGGTAACAACTAAAACAACACACAGCCGTTTAGGAACCACTCTGTTGATGTGTGTCGTCAACTAACATTAGTATTCATGTTATGATTGATGGAAAGAAGGGCATTTCTCTACCAAGTCATCAGCTCGACCAGGGTGGACACTAACCCCTTCCTCCCTCCTCCTCCTCCCTCTCCCTCCCTTCTCTCCCTCCCCTCTCCCTCCCTCCCCCTCCTCCCAGTCATCAGCGTCTCCACCAGGGTGGACACCAGCTCCTGCTGGTCTGCCTCCCCGCCCATCTCGTACACCAGACCCAGGCCCTTAGACGCCACGTCCTGACTCAGCTCTGCACACGCCCCGGGACGGAGGAGAGGAAGGGAGGGAGGAGAGGAGGAGAGGGAGGAGAGGAGAAGAGAGAACCATTAGGTGACTAATACAGCATTTCACTCAGGATGGATAGATGATATACTGATAGATGGCTGCCTACATAAATAAAAGGAGGAATGAAGGGTGTGATGAATGGATGGATGGATGGATGGATGGATGCCTACATAAATAAAAGGAGGAATGCAGGGTGTGATGAACAGACAGATGGATGTACTCACCGTCAGGGTCTGAGAGGATGGAGATGAACGCTGTCTGGATCTCCTTCAGGTGAGACTAGAGAGAGAGAGAGAAAAGGAGGGAAGAGAGAGAAGGTGGAAGAGAGAAAAAGGAGGGAGGAAAGAAAAGGAGGAAGAGAGAGAGAAAGGAGGGAAGAGAGAGAAGTAGGGGAAGAGAGGAAAAGGAGAAAGTCAACAATCAACAAAGAGCTCAACATTTCCATAACTTTCCCGTATTACCCTCTCCCCTTGACCCCAGCCTTGACCTTTGACCCCCATCCTGACCCCCCCCCCCCAGGTGTGACCCCAGCCTTGACCTTTGACCCCCAAGTGTGACCCCAGCCGTGACCTATGACCCTCACCATGATCTCCTTGTGCTGGCTGAGCTTCTTGACCAGGGACAGCAGCCAGATGCAGGCGGCCTGGCGGATGTGGGGGTTCTGGCTGGGGATGTAGCGAGCCAGGACCGCGTTCAACACCCAGGGGACCACGTCATTACTCTTCACACCTGGGGGGCACAAACACAGGTAGGACACACAGGTAAGACACAGGTAGGACACACAGGTAGAGAGAGACAAGGACTGCCTGGGCAGCTGTGTGTGTGTGTGTGTGGTGTGTGTGTGGTTTTACTGTCTGGGGGGCTGTGTGTGTGTGTGGTGTGTGTGTGTGTGTGTGTATATGTGTGTGTGTGTGTGTGTGTGGTCTTACTGTCTGGGGGGCTGTGTGTGTGTGTGTGTGTGTGTGTGTGTGTGTCTTACTGTCTGGGGGGCTGTACTGGTCCTCAGGGCAGGTCCAGGGGTCTCTGGCGGCCCCAGAGCAGGTGCCGATCGCTGCACTGGTGATGGCCTCCCCCACGGTGAACTGGAGTTCTACCTGCTTAGCCTGGGGGGGGGGGAGACAGAAAGAAAGAAAAGAGGAGGAGATAGGTAGGTAGATAGAGAAGGAAATAGGAAGAGAGAGAGAGGGGGAGGGAACAGGAGGAAAGTGCAGAGAGGTAGAAGAGAGACAGAGACAGGGAGGGAGGGAGAAAGATTTTACAACAGCCAAAATATAAAAGAGCACCAATTCTTTCTGCATGTTGTATGAAGTTCTTATGGAGTGTAGTGAAGGTCATATCATATGAAGTCAGAGTGTGAAGCTGTGTTAATCAGTGAGAGCCTGTGAGAGTCGCCCACCTCCACAGAGTCCATGAGTCCCTGGATCAGCTTCTTCTGGTGGGCAAAGTCTCCGTCTCCCACTGGGAGATACCCCAGGGTCTGGATGGCTCGCTCCTTCATCTACACCACCACCACAACAACAACAACAACAACAACAACAACATTAGCGTGTGTTGTCTATCAGAGTTGGGTTATACTCCATTTCAATTCAGTCGATTCAAAAAATGATCTTAAGTTAAACATTTTCCTCATTGAAAAGCATGCTGTAAACATTTCAAGGCAAATGAAACTATATAATTAGTAATTAATGACAGAGTAACTATTTTGATCGGCAATGACATTGTTGTAAAAAAAAGAAAGAAAAGAAAGCGAAAGCGTTGTTATGTTCCTCAGCTAATTCTGCGTTTTAGCAGTGTTTTCTGTAGTATTGTGACATGAATAAAGGACAGAGACAGTTATTGATGATGAATGAAATCCAGCGACACACTGTTCAAACATCCTGGGGGGGGGGGGGGGGGGCGAGCCCTGATGACAATATTAGTTTAGTTTATTACTTTATAGTTTTGTGGACAGTCCCTGTTAATTACCAGCAGTAAAGCAGTAAATGGAGCTTTTAGCCTACAACTT
This sequence comes from Nansenia antarctica, assembly GCF_963989245.1. Classification (NCBI taxonomy): domain Eukaryota; kingdom Metazoa; phylum Chordata; class Actinopteri; order Argentiniformes; family Microstomatidae; genus Nansenia; species Nansenia antarctica. The sequence continues at coordinate 65,062,959 of NC_137675.1, read as the reverse complement.
CCAACTGTAACTGAAATTTAAAAAGTGGTAACCATGGTTACCTTGGTGGTCTCCTTGCCGGAGGGGATGCGGGCCAGCAGGTTGTCCACCATGTTGAGTTTGGTCAGCAGGCCGGAGGCGTCGCCCTCGCTGGGGATCAGCAGGGGGCCGTTACGGCCGATCTCCCCCAGCGCCGTGCAGGACGCCACGGCTAGCACAGGAGACGCGCTGTCCAGGAAGGAGCCTACACACACACACACACACACACACACACACACACAGGGACGCATACACACACACGGACACACACACACACACACACACACACGTAGACACACACACACACACACACACACACACACACAGGGACGCATACACACACACGGGCACACACACACACGTAGACAGGCACACACACACGGACGGACGGACGGACACACACACACACACACACACACAGGCACGCACACAGACACACACAGGCACACACACAGAGACATGTTTAGTGGATGATACTAAAGTAGACAAAACAATTTAAGAGCTCCTGAAAAAATTAGCTAATAATGTAAGCTAATAACCTCCCTACCAATGGTTTTGGTTGCCATGGCGATGAGTTCCTCGTCCTCCTTGGACGTGGCGTTCATGCGCTGCTCCCGGTTGTGGGCGGAGTCTCCGGAGGTGGCGGCCTTCCTCTGGCTCATGTACCTGCCCACCATGTAGCCCAGAGCCAAGATGGCGCCGTGCTGGCTCTCAGGGCTCTGCGGGTTTCCAAGAGGCAACACAGATTAACATTCAGCTCAGTGAAACTGAGACAACTTCAATGATAATGATCTATCCATTACAAACAAGGCAAAATCAAAGAGTAAAAGTTTAAGGGCGCGAATGTGCTAAAAACGCTGTTATGAGGCGAACATGTAACAGTATTGTGTAGAAAAACAACTGTATAAACGTTTAGTTGAGACCACAGAGATTAGGTTAGGCTCAATTCAATTTCCATTCATGAAGTTAACTGAATTTATGATTAGACCAGAATTCAGAATCAGAATTATTTTATTTGGCCAAGTATATTTGCACGTACAGGAAATGTACTTGGTCAGGTTGGGGCATAGGACATAACCAACAACAATATATCAGCAAAAAATAAAACAGAATTGTGAAGTGGGTATGGGGCATGTAGACTACAAATTAGAATGAATGTAAAATAATATAATATCAATATAAATGCAAAATAATATAATATTACAGTAATATATCCCCTCAGGGAAGGAGACCATTTTCAAAATGACAGTTGGAATAGGATTCTAGTTAGATTCCTATTCCAACTGTCATTTTGAAAATGTACTTCCTGAATTGAAATGGACCTGACCCCCCCTGTTAGGGGACAGGACATACGTGAGTGTGTGTGAGGGGACAGGACATACGTGTGTGTGTGTGAGGGGACAGGACATACGTGTGTGTGTGTGTGTGTGTGTGAGGGACAGGACATACGTGAGTGTGTGTGAGGGGACAGGACATACGTGAGTGTGTGTGTGTGAGGGGACAGGACACACGTGAGTGTGTGTGTGTGAGGGGGGACAGGACATACGTGTGTGTGTGTGTGAGGGGACAGGACATACGTGTGTGTGTGTGTGAGGGGGGACAGGACATACGTGTGTGTGTGTGTGTGTGAGGGGGGACAGGACATACGTGTGTGTGTGTGAGGGGACAGGACATACGTGTGTGTGTGTGTGAGGGGGGACAGGACATACGTGTGTGTGTGTGTGTGAGGGGGGACAGGACATACGTGTGTGTGTGTGAGGGGACAGGACATACGTGTGTGTGTGTGTGAGGGGGGACAGGACATACGTGAGTGTCTTTAGTGATCTTGATCAGGTTCTGCACGGCCGTCTTTAGCTCGTTCCCTGACATGGTGGACACCACCGTGGCGTAGAGCTGGGCCGCCAGCTCCCGCATGTCCTCCTTGTTCGTGTTCATCACACTCTGAGGAGGGGACGACACATCCGTTAGCGTGGGTTAGCATAGCATGGGTTAGCGTCAACATTGATATCAGCATTAGCATGGATTAGCATAGCATGAGATAGCGTGAACGTTGATCAGTATTAGAATGGATTAGCATAGCATGAGATAGCATGAGCGTTGATTAGCATGAGCTCTTAGTGTAGAATGGATTGGCATCAGCATGGATTATCATGGATCGTGTTGTATTATTCAATAGAGGTGGAGGTAGGCGAGTGGGACACACAGCGACACACAGAGAGAGAGACTTACTTTGATCCAGTCGATTCTGTCGATGAATTTGGGGGCCAGTTTGTGAGGGCAGACAGACACCACCTCCAGGAGACAGTACATCACCGGGATTCCTACAGACAGAAAAGAAAAGACAACATGCATGAAGTGCATGAACACATTGAGTTTCCTTTGGAATTAGATGAGGTCTCTGCAGGTCCTGCACGTTCAGTTGGTAGAGTACATGCTAAGGTTGTGGGTTCGATTCCCGCTGGGACCATACATACAAATCATGTATGGACTCGCTGTACTGTAAGTGGCTTTGGATAATATTTAAAAAGACATGTACATCTCAATGTGACTTCTCTGGTTAAATAAAGGAAAAATAAACAGAAATGACATATACTGTATATTATGGGTGCGTTCGTAAATTCGCTCTGAGAGTGCCGGAGTGTGCACACTGGGTTCAACGTCATAGAGCGACCAAGTAATTTGATTGGACAAGAGCCATTCCATGAGTGCTGATCAGATTTTCCAGAGCGTATTTACGAACGCAGCCTATATTATCATATCGTCACCTTCTTAAGTTTTTGCGAAAAACAGAATAAACTTAACCAAATCTAGAATATGTATATTATAATTTACATTCCTAAAAAGCGATGTAAGCTAGTATTTTAAGAAGGTGACGATATATATATATATCATTTTTCTATGATCTGAGACAGTGTGCGCTCTGGCACTCTCAGAGCGAATTTACGAACGCACACCTATATTATCATATATATATATATAATCTTTCTATGATCCGTGAGTGGTTACCTCCGATGGCGGAGAGCAGCTGCTGCAGCAGGTCCATGTACACCTGGACAGGGTTGGTGGCGCCGCCCTTCAGGCCGGGGGAGGTCATGGGCTCGGAGGACAGCAGTGCGTGGACGTAGCGGCCAATGGCGGGGGCGTCGTCCTGCATGTCCACCAGGCTCTTGGAGAGGGGCGTGGCCCGGCACTGTAGGCCAGGCACATACGCAGGTACAGCACGATCTGGGGGGGGCGGGACAGGGGGGGAAGTGAGGTCATCATCTCTCTCTACTCCTTTCTTTTTCTCTCTTTCTCTCCCCCCTCCCCTCAGTAAGTGAGGTCATATGAAACTGACGAAGAAGAAGCAGACGCATGAAACTTTTCTGAGTTTGAGTTTTTGTTGACTAAAACCTAGACCTAAGACTAAGAAGGATAACAATGACTAAATGTGACTAAAACTCATGTGCATTTTCGTCTAAAGACTAAGACTAAATGTAAAATAGTCTGCCAAAATTAACACTGCCCCAAGTGTGTGTTGTGTGTGTTTACCTCGCCAAAGGCAGACGGGTTGAAGGGGAGAGTGGACGTCCCGATGATGTACTTGGCCGGCGTCTTCATCCTCTGAGCGGCCTGGAGAAGAGGTCAGAGGTCAGAAGGAACAAGGTCAGAGACATGTATTTGACAAATTAAGAAGAGGCGTGGGTGTAGAGGGTTGGTGGTTGTAGGGGGTGTGTGGTTGTTGGTTTGGGATGCAATCTCACCTTCTCCTGGATGTAGGCGACCATCTCAGGGAAGGAGGGCATGGGTTTGGAGCCCTCCTTCTCAGGGCTCTTAGCGGGCAGCGCCCTCAGCACCCGCTGGGCCTCTCCGCTCACCTCCTCTCTCCTACACACACACACACACACACACATCATCCCTACTGAATAACCTCTCTCCTACACACACAGACACATTTACTGTCCACCGTCACTAGTAAACATAAATACATTAAATACATTTAATTATCAACCGCCTATTGGACACTTGAACGAAATGTTCAACAAATTTAAAAAGGTGACAATCGCGTTGACCATCACTGGTGTACCAGCGGTAATGGGTGTGCTTAGGGTGAAACTCACGGGTCTCCAGCAGCCAATAGGAGCAGGTATCTGGAGGGCACGTGATCAGGGCCGAACACGATGCTGGCGTACTTCATGGCCACCTGGCGAACCTGCACCTCCGGCTGTCCACCAATCACAACACAGTATTCACACGTCAGCCACAATAACAATAATAATGAGCATATGACACAGTATTCAGGGGGATATTCCATCAATGTCGCTTTCGTGCATTTCATGTACGAAAGGCGCTATATAAATAAAGCTTTACTTACTTACTTACTTACTAAAGGAAAACCTAGGCTTATTTTGATAGATCTCGCAAGACTTTTCGCAAGGATTTTCCTTTAGCGACGTTATTGGAATACCCCCCCTGATGTGAAGAAGAAGAAGAACTAGAACTAGAAGAAGAAGTAGAAGTAGAAGAAGAAGAATTCCACTAGTGACATTCATACTGGCTACATCAAACACATGTAAACAATAAAAAAACGGACGTGGTTGCCATGGAGACGGCGTCGGTACCTTGCCCATGTAAGCAGCCACCAGGGCCTCCATCAGGTTGAGCAGCGCCCCCTGCAGGTTGGCGTAGGCTCCTACCATCATGGACAGAGCCTCCTGGATGGCCAGGCGCACGTCAGGCTCCTCCTGCACACACCAGGGACACGTTAGACGCATACACACACACACGCACGCACGCACGCACGCACGCACGCACGCACACACACACACACCAGGAACACATTAGAAGCATACAGACGCAGACACGCGAGCGCACACACACACACCAGGAACACATTAGAGGCGCACACACACACACAGACGTCATGTTTACATTAAACACGTCAAATACAGTACAGATTTTTTTGGGTTAAACAACAATGTCATTATAACTCACCTTGCACATGGACTCAAAGAACTGCTGCACCAGGGCGATGTCCTTGGTGAAGAGCTGAGGCATCCGGCTACGGAGGGAGAGGAGGGACAGACACACAGGTCTCACACATGTACAACACGGAGGGAGAGGAGGGACAGACACACAGGTCTCACACGTGTACAACACGACGTGTTCAAACACTTCCCTTGATACATTTCTACATTTCTGCCATTTAGCACACGCCGTTATCCAGAGCCACTTACAACAAATACATTTGTCTAAGTAAGACAGTGAATCATCTACCATCGGCCATCACAAAAAGATGACCAGGGGCCGTTGGCGGTCATAACATTTTACTAGATTAGATTAAACTGTATTGTCATCGCAATTGTACTATAAAAAGTACTATACAACGAAATGCAGTTCAATAATATAATAATAATAAATGTGAGGACAGCGGTGGGTGCGAGAACACCAGTCTTACCTGGAGAGTTTTCCCACAGCAGAGTAGGCAACACACAGCAGCTTAGGATCCTGCAAACACACACACACCTGCTTATCACACACACCTGCTTATCACACACACCTGCTCATCACACACACCTGCTTATCACACACACCTGCTCATCACACACACCTGCTCATCACACACACCTGCTTATCAGCTACAACACCACAAACAAGCCATAATGAGCATCACAAGCCATCGTCTTATATCATGAAAAATGCTTTAAATGCAATAAATTAATATTATTATTATAACTCTCTGACACAGAACTCACAGGACCGCATTACATAACAACATACATGTTGAAAACATTCTATTGTAGTGAATATTTCTATGAAATATGCGTTTTACTGTTCTGCTTTGCCAATGATGTCATAAAATGTTTTTGATTGGTTGGTGATATCATAAAAGGGTTTTGGTTGGTTGGGGATATCATAAAAGGGTTTTGATTAGTTGGTGATAGCATAACAGGGTTGTGATTGGTTGGTGATATCATAACAGGGTTGTGATTGGTTGGTGATATCATAACAGGGTTGTGATTGGTTGGTGATAGCATAACAGGGTTGTGATTGGTTGGTGATAGCATAACAGGGCTGTGATTGGTTGGTGACATCATAACAGGGCTGTGATTGGTTGGCGTACCTCCTTGTACTCGTTGATGAGCTTGGTCAGGCCGTTGAGCAGCATCAGTCCCAGGGGCTTGTTGGTGTCAGGACAGCTGTGGAGAAACAAGGTTAAACTACTGTGACACAGCCTGGTGACAGGGGTAACAAGTCGGCAGCCAATTTAATGTTTGGACAATTAACGTTCAGACTTTTATTTTGACAAACTGGAGTGTGTGTGTGTGTGTAGGCTACTTACACCATACAGATGTGGTGGACAAACTGGAGTGTGAGGGACAGCAGCTTGTTGTTGGTGTTGGAACCAAACAGACCGTCATAGACCACCTGTGGAGAGGGAAGGAATGGTGAGTACACACACACACACACTCTCTCAAACAAACAAGTAAATAAGTCAAATGCTCACTTGCTCACACACACACACACACACACACACACACACACACACACATACACCCTACCTGGATGTTGGCTGGGAAGCACTCTGCGGCTAAGCGAGATCGTAGCAGGTGAGGCAGGATCTTCAGCTTAACTCTGGTACTGACCGGCTCGTGTTTCAGCTCCCGCTTCAGACTGGCTCCCTGGAACACACACACACACACACACACACACACACAGTTATTTCTCCATTCACCTGTTCACATTTAGCTTTAATATATATCTGATGGAAGTGTGAGAAGAGTGGAGAGCAGAAGCGCAAGAGAAGAGGAAGATGAGGAAGACTGAAAGGAGGAGAAGAGTGACAGATGGAAGAGAGTGAAGAGAGGAAGAGTGAGGAGTGCTCCTATACCTTGGTCTTGAGAGGGATGTCCCCCAGGTAGACCTTGTACATCTTGTTGATGATCAGAGGGTTGTTCCAGTCGACGATGCTGCAGAATTGGAATAAATAACATGAATATTTTTAATTTAAAAAAACTAAATAAAAAACTACAACAGAGATGAAGTCAAGACCTGGGGGGTATTCCATCGACGTCGCTAAAGGAAAATCCAGGCTTATTATCCAAGTCTCCCGAGATTTATAAAAAAAAATCCAGCCTTATTTTGATAAATCTCCCACGAGACTCATCAAACATAAGCTTGGATTTTCCGTTAGCGACAATGATGGAATACCCCCCAGAACCCTGGAGGATCCGGACCAAGACCCAGTCAGGAGGTTTTAGACCCAAACATTTCTACTGGTCACCTAAAGGGCTAATCCACTCAATGAGAACCTGAAGACATTCAGAATTCTCTCTGAATGGGTGACATCATCATCATCATCATCACCACCATACCAGGAAGGCCGGCAATGGTGACATTATGAAAGCCCACCCAAGAACAAATTTTTTGAAAAGAACAGTGCTTTATAGAGCTAGTACAATTTGGAATGAATTACCTCTTGATATCGCCAAGAAAAAAGTAAAAGGTTATTCAAAAAGAGACTGAAGAGGCACCTATTAAGTGGCTGATGACAGGTAGCTGTTTTATTTTACTTTGTTTATTTTGGTTGATTCCTTTTTTCATCGAAGAGATGATTGCGTTAGGATCATGTCTTTATAGGTCTTTATATTTTAATGGATTAATAATATTTGCCCTTTTTGTAAAAAAAAAATTATTTTAGTTTATTTTGTTGTATTTACTACTGTATCGGGGGGATAGTGTGTGAGTTTTGGCGACATCTTGTGGTGGGGATGAGGTTGGAGGATTTGACTGGAATCGAATATGGCATTCATCTGTAGGCCTATGTTTGAAGGGACTGAGTGTGACTTTAAGTGACATCCAGGGGTGAAGCTGAATGTTCCATTGATTTACAATTAATTCAACATGGCGGCCTCCACGAAGACACCCGCTCATTTTAAGGCCAGGAAAATGCTTTTGTGCATTGCATTATACGCAAATTAATACAAATATCATGTTTGATTGCTGCCGGATCTGTTTGTCTTGTTTTCACCACTGGATGTCGCGGAGGGTCACGCATTGTCCCTTTAATGTATTATATGTTCAGTGTTTCCTCTATATGCATTTATTGGTGGCGGGCCGCCACAAATGAATTTCCTCCGCCACCAAATGATTCAGACAGTCCACTTTGATTCAGGCTGCGCAGAAAGGCAGCGAGTTATTATGACCGGAGAACTGAAAAAAAGCATGTGTCCCTGAACGCTCCGCCAATCACTGTGAGTAAACTGACTCTGAGAATGTCCTCACGTCACATTTTACCGTAATACCCTATATGTTGGTTGAAGTGCAACATCTCAGCTTTCAGGGACAGTTGGATTTTTTTCGATAGCACAAACCGTTTAGAAATTACGGTAATTACAATGTCGGGTGCGGATTTGTGCCGGTGGCGGTACATTCGGCGCAGAAGTGGTATCTATACCAGATAAATAATAACCATTTGCTTACGTAATTTTTCGTTTGTTTACATAGTCTGAAACTACAGATGGTAAGCTTTCAAATGATGCGTCATACATTGAAATCGGGAAAAAAATCAAGACGACACGAGTATTTGAATGTTTGTTTGTATCATGTTTTGCTCAAGAATGGTGACTGCTAAAAACGCTGCTAGCGGCTAACGTTTCGTTCTAAAACGAAAGTATTGTAACGTCCCCACTTGGACAGTGGTTGAAATAATGACAGATAGCTTCTCTCATGTAATCTGTGCGTTTAATTGTAAACCCAGTATGGGGCAGAACGCTTTGGAGTGCAAGAAAGGAAAGGCGGGAAAGATGTTCCAACTGCACCCGTTTCCAGGAGGCAACAGGAGATCCAGCGCCTCGTCCTAGAAAGAAGACAACTTAGGAAACGGTGGAAAAAAGCCTCTGGAGTGGAAAGGGAAGGCATAAACGCACTTCAAGTCGACATCAAATCACGGCTGGCATCCCTCCGTAGAGCAGAGAACCTCCGGAAACGTAGAAGGAAGAAAGAACAAGCTAGAACACGGTTCTATAAGGATCCCTTCAAGTTCCTTAAAAGTATCTTCACAAAGGAAAAAAGTGGAGCTCTAAAAACAACAAAGACAGACCTGGAAAATCACCTGAAAGAAACACACTCTGACCCAAGGCGGCATGAACATCTGACCATTCCCTCTGATATACCACCAATCGACCCCCCTGAACACCACATGCTGATCAGCCCTCCAACCTGGAAAGAGGTGGAAAACACAGTGCGTCGAGCAAGAACGGCATCAGCCCCGGGGCCAAACGGAGTCCCATACAAGGTGTATAAGAACGCATCAGATGTCCTGAGGTTTCTCTGGAGGCTCATGAGAACAGCATGGCAGAAGAAGATAATACCTAAAGCGTGGCGCAGGGCAGGTGGAGTCCTCATCCCAAAGGAGAAGGATGCAGTCAACATCAGCCAATTCCGTCCAATCTCCCTGCTAAACGTTGAGGGCAAAATCTTCTTTAGTGTCATTGCACAGAGGATGGCCGAGTATCTGAGAAGAAACAAATACATCGACACATCTGTACAGAAAGCAGGAATATCAGGATTCTCGGGGTGCTCAGAACATTTCAGCATGATCTGGCACCAGATCCAAACGGCAAAGGTGGAGAGACGGGACATTCACGTCGTCTTTCTGGACCTTGCCAATGCCTTTGGCTCTGTGCCCCACGAACTCCTGTGGTCTGCCTTCGACTTCTTCCACATACCGGACACCATCACAGCCCTGGTTAAATCCTACTTCCAAGACATGCAGTTCTGCTTTACCACCTCTGACTTTACCACCTCTTGGCAGTGCCTGGAAGTAGGCATCATGGCGGGATGCACTATTTCACCCCTGACATTTGTGATGGCAATGGAAGTCATCATCCGAGCCTCAAAATGGGTTGTAGGCGGACAGCGAGTTGACTCTGGTCAGCGTCTCCCTCCGCTCAGAGCTTACATGGACGACATTACAACGTTGACCACCACCGTCCCATGCACCAGGAGGCTGCTCAGAAAACTGGAAGAGAACATCAGTTGGGCCCGTATGAAGATCAAACCATCCAAGTCACGAAGCATCTCAATTGTGAAGGGAGTGCTCTCTGACCTGAAATTCTTCATCGGCGATGATCCAATCCCAACAGTGTCTGAGCAACCTGTAAAAAGCCTTGGCAGGTGGTATGATGCAAGCCTGAAGGACAAAGACCAGGTTCTACAACTGCGCAAAGATATCAGCAGTGGCCTGCAGTCCATCGATAAAACACAGCTACCTGGAAAGTTAAAGGCTTGGTGCCTGCAGTTTGGACTCCTACCACGGATGCTGTGGCCCCTCGCAGTGTATGAGGTCCCAATCTCAACCGTAGAGAAGTTGGAAAGAGGAGTCACAGGCTACATCAAGAAATGGCTCGGAATTCCACGATGCCTTACCACCATAGGTCTCTACGGAGATAGCATCCTCAAGCTGCCCCTCACCAGTCTCACAGAGGAGTTCAAGTGTGCAAAAACAAGACTCCAGATGACACTGAATGAATCCAGAGATTTAGTGGTGAGCAACAACGCACCAACCTTGACAACCGGGCGCAAATGGACACCAGCCAAAGCGGTGGAGGAAGCAACAGCAGCCCTCAAACATGCTGATATTGTGGGGTATGTTCAGCAGGGAAGAGGAGGCTTCGGGCTAACAGCTGCTCGCCCTGCTTGGAGTAAGGCCACAGCACCAGAACGGAGGAAGATGGTGGTGGAGGAAGTACGCCATCAGGAGGAGGCTGGAAGATGGGCCAAGGCAGTCTCTCTTGCCAAGCAGGGACAGTGGACGCGATGGGACAGTGTGGAGAGGAGGAAGATTAGCTGGAAGGACATGTGGGCCATGGAAGCGAGGCAGTTGAGCTTTATTATCAGAGCTACATACGACGTCCTTCCAACACCAGTTAACCTTGGCCAGTGGTATGGTGAAGACCCGGGGTGTGCCCTTTGTTCCACGCCAGCCACCCTCAGGCACATTCTTTCAGGGTGCAAAACTAGTCTCGCCCAAGGACGCTACACGTGGCGTCACAACCAAGTCCTGAAGATCTTTGCATCCACCCTGGAGGACAAACGAGCTGCCACCAACTCCCTACCGCCATCAGCATCCAACCACCAACAGGCAATTACCTTTGTCCGTGAGGGGGCAAAGGTTACCAGGAGCAGCTCGACACCATCTGAGCGAGGCCAGCTACGGTTGGCCCGCGACTGGAAGATGCTGACTGATATTGGACGACAGCTTGTGTTTCCTAAAGAGATCGCAATAACCACCCTGAGACCTGACTTGGTTCTCTGGTCCCCTTCTCTAAAAAAGGTGTACATCATCGAACTAACCGTACCCTGGGAGGACGCAGTGGATGAAGCTTACGAGCGGAAACATCTACGCTATGCTGAGCTCGCCGCCGAAGCACAACACCGCGGCTGGAACACTGAAGTCCGCCCAGTGGAGGTGGGGTGCAGAGGGTTTGTGGCAAGATCTACCACCAGATTGTTTACAGACCTGGGAATCAGAGGCCAAAGCCTGCGTTCAGCCGTCAAAGCTGCATCGGAAGCAGCCGAAAGAAGCAGCCAGTGGCTTTTTATGAGAAGGAAAGATCCCTGCTGGGCCCCGAAGTAGCCAACCAGAAGGTATGCGGTCAGCTTAGGCCTGACTCAGGGAAAAGGACGCCCCTGCCTTGCATAGTCTCATGAGTCTCATGAGTCTCATGACGAATTAGGATTGACGCAAGTTCGGGGCTGATCCCCCTGAGCTGGCCACCTCTGGCGAGGGTGTATAGTGTGATGGCCGAAACACCCCATGACCTGGAGGAACACTACTGATGATGCGTCCGAAATTAAACCTAACCCCAGCCCCCCCCCCCCCCCCCCCCCCGCATGAATCACTCACCATCAAGACGACACACACGCACACACACACACTCTCACGTACGTACCTGCACAAGGAATTTACATCTTATCCTGTGTTTCATAAATCTACACAACTTTATTAGTTCACCCGAGCTCTCTCTCCCAACGGTCTCAATAACACACACAGCACCCGCCCCGCCCCCGTGACCTCCACCAATCACAGGGGTGCTTTGGCACACAACACAGTAACAGTGCGAACATGAACATGAACTCAAGCATTAATAAACATTAATGAACAGGGTTGTTCTATCTAATTTATTATGTTTGTGTTATGCTAATAAATGTAGATCCACACAGGTATACAAACTGAGATCCGTTTACTGTCAAGTTACTGTCAAACACACACAGTCGTAAAGCTCTAACAGAACGTGACGTCGTAAAGTGCAACAAAGTGCTGCAATGACATACTGTCGTACA
>NC_137675.1:65033114-65048114 GCF_963989245.1 Nansenia antarctica | reverse complement strand
GATGGGCGTTACCGTGACGAAGGAAGCGGCTGAGGGGTCTTGGTACTGAACGAGCAGCGTCTCTACAGGCAGTTGGATCTTAGGCCGACTCTTGATCCTCTTGTTCAGGTGGACCAGCAACTCCATCACCTGGGGAGGGGGGGGGGGGTAGAGAGGGGGAAGGAGGGGAGAGAGAGGGGTGAGACAAAAAGGCAGATGCCAAGTGGCAGCCGTGAGACATCCAGTAGTATATTATGTAGGCCTATGGTCCAGTAGTATATTATGTAGGACTATGGTCCTAGCATAGATTTATTTTTCTTATGATGCCTGTTGGCCAGAACCCCCGGCTGGCCACGTGTCGAGGTGTCCTTGAGCAAGGCACTGAACCCCCCTAATTGCTCCAGGGTCGCCGTCTATGACTCTGACCCCTTGCTTAGAGCATAACATACCAAATTCCAACAGTTGACTGACTGAAGTTGATCGCATGGAAGTAAAACAATTGTTATCGTTATTATTATTATTATTATTATTATTATTACTACTACTACTACATCCTTACTTTCTTCCTCACGCCCTCTTGCACGCTGGACAGCTTGAGGAGGACAGGAGGCAGGAACTTGGAGATGATGTCCTGGAGCTGATCATCGGTCTCTGCATGGCCCAGACGTAGGAACACTCGCTCCAGCTGATCTGTGGGACAACAGAGAGGGGGGGTTGAAAACACGGACTTCAGTTTCATTTGTATCTGTTTCTGGGCCATTTTAATTTCCATGAGGGTATCTCCTCAAGTTCACTCTGGCTAGATGCTGATCAGGGGGAGGCTGGTGGAGGTCGGAATGGGAGGACGAGCTCATTGTAATGCGTGGGAGTTTGATACGTTTCCAATGAGCCCCGTCCTCCGATTTCTACCTCCACCAGCCTCCCTGGAGCAGAAGATGCTGATGCGTGGTTGGAACTGTGGAATACAATACAAGGGGGTTTGGGAAATGATCTCTCACACACACAGACACACACCAACCATTTCCCTTTCTGTGTCACTGCCATATTAGGATGGGTATGTCAAGTCACTGTGGCTAGAAGATTACGATGACCATGATCATGATGACGGTGCATAGCGGACACCAACCCTATCAGCCCCAATCCTTGACCTCACCAGGCAAATAAGGGTCAGTTATGAAAGGTAACACACTGTCACTGACATGTCAGCTTATCAACCTAAAAAGGGGTGGGGACATGTTTGGGACATAATCACAAAGCTGACAAAAGCATGTGTGGCCCAGTTAAGCCCTATGAGGTCGACTAGCTAGAGAACTAAGGAATGATATGAATGAATACAATCCACTAGCACACCTTAGCTGGTATAACTGTTGATATGAGACATGACATAACATGGATGAGAGTTAACTTCCTTCAATTAAATAGCTGCAAAACAGAAGCCATCCTCATCGGCACCCCTCACCAGGTTAAATCATCCCCCATAACAAGCATGACTTTCTCTGGACAGGTTATCCCTCTGTCATCCGTCGTCACCAACCTTGGTGTTCGAATGGACCCCCACCTCAACTACGAGGCCCACATTAAACACATATCCAAAACGTCATTCTTCCACCTTAGAAATATAGCAAAACTCCGCCCACCCTGTCTTTGCCCGATGCCGAGAAGTGAGTCCATGCCTTTGTCTCCTCCAGGCTCGACTACTGCAACGCACTTCTCATCGGGATCACTAGCAAGAGCCTTCAGAAGCTCCAGTACATTCAGAACAGCGCTGCTAGGATCCTGATGAGAGTGCGCAAATACGATCACATCACAGCCATCCTCCACTCACTACACTGGCTTCCCATCTCCTCTCGGATCATTTACAAAATCTCACTGTTAACTCGTCAATGCATTCACGGCAACTTACCGGCATTCACGGTACATGCATTCACTTACACGTACATTCACGGTACATGCATTCACTTACACGTACATTCACGGTACATGCATTCACTTACACGTACATTCACGGTACATGCATTCACGTGCATGCATTCACGGCAACTTGAGGTCCCTTACCTCGAGGACCTGGTCAAATCCCACAGCCCCTCCACTCGCACTCTCCGCTCATCAAATGCAAACCTCCCCAAAGCCACCAGGACCCACCTCCGCTCCATGGGAGACCCCCGGGCCGCGTGCTCCGTCGCCCCCGAACTGTGGAACGCCCTCCCTGCCCACCTGAGAGCACCACAGTCGGTCGACTCTTTTAAGAGCGGACTTAAGACTCCTCTTTTTAACAAAGCGTTCCAGTAGCCATTAGTTCTATGCCACAGTGTCTTTTTAACCTTTCTGCTTTTGATGTTTTTAGTGATCTTTATTGTGTTGTGCTGTTTTTGTTTCTTTTATTGACTGTAGCACTTTGAGATTCTTGAAATGTAAAGTGCTTTATAAATAAAATCCATTATTATTATTATTATAATTAAGGTGTAATATATCAATAACAATTTGTTTTTGGTTACCCGGGAGCCAAGAGGATTGCATCATTCAATCTCATCTGTATATAAAATTAATTGCAATTCTGTCGGAACTTTCAGAAACAGTGGGTGGACTTCAAAATGTGTCCATCAATTAAATCCTGAAAAAATCCATCCTTGGATGGCTGTGGCCCCTCTTCAATCATTGTGTTGCATACACATAAATTACAAATCCCCCCCAAATTAAGAAAGTAGTCGTTTTTGATTGATTTATGAATTAACTAATTATTACCACCCCCCTTTTAGAAATGGTAGCTTCCCAGACCCACGTCACTTACCTCGCTGAGATTCGCGCTTCTTTCTTCATCTCGTCGTCTCGTCACAGACAGTCGCATTTGGTTTGAAGACGTTTCTATTTCTTTGCAAGTAAGTAACAATAGTGTCATATATGATATATACTCATATATCCTTTGGTAGTTGACATCGCATTCGATTTGGTCCGTGTTTCAATTCATATTTATTGTGTACATTTGTGCAGCCAGACAGAGAAGCTTTAAAGGGAGCTGAGCTAACAGCTAGCTAGCTTGGCGACTCAGCGTTTCTCAACCGGGTCGCTGCGGCACACTGGGGCACCGCCTGGCGTCTTCAGGGGAGCCGTCAAATAATTCTATATTCTGACGTTCATATGAATGAATACATCTATAAATAAATAAATGCAATACATCATCCAAATCTGTCTCGCGCGCCCCTTTCCCATGTCACAATGTCAATACCGGGTTCAGCGTAAGGTCCGTGTGTCCGTGTGTCTGCATGCAGCCATGAAGTGCGCCACAGTTTCTGATAAAGCGTTGGAGGCTGGCTAACTCGTAGCCCAAATGATTGCTAAATGTCCTGTTAACCTCCATTATTCATTTATGATTCTTGAGATATAGATAAAACCTCACGCACACCATGACATGTCGAGGGAACCCAATGTCACGTTCTAAGAAACAAAGAGAGGATTTTACCGGGAGCAAGCGTCAAAGTTGTGTTGAACAGTCAAGCTTCATGCATCTTAGTTCAATCACATTGCTCAATAGCTAGACTGACATGTAAACGTAATCCTGCAGAGAAATAAACAACTGCAGCATTGTTGTGCTGAATAAAGCTATCGTATCGTATCATATCGAACATGCTCTGCTGCTTTAGGAAGTTTGGTATTCTAAAGGCTTTGTAACTTGGAAGTTGTCATGTAAAAGGGTCCTATCCTATGTTCCCCGCTCCCGAAAAATGGTCCGATCGGACAGGGCAGTCTCGCTCGCCGGCAGCGTGTGGAGGTGGTTGTTCTATATGGAGATATATATATATATATATATATATGATCTATATGGTTGTTCTATATGGATGATCGGTGACATTATTCTCTCGTCCGACTTCGGAAGCTAAGCAGGGTTGGAAAGTTGGGGAAATAACGCAGCACGGTTTCGTTTTCATGCAATGAATTTAATACATCCAGACAAGGATGCGCGCAGCGGGAGAGAGAGAGACGCATTTTCTGGCTTAATAACTCTGCATCCCCGGTGTTTACGTTAAATGGACTGGATAGGTGTTTCCAATCAAATGTGGGAATATGAAAATGAATGTGTTCCATAAATTCTGGATTCTCTTTCACGCTGAGTGTGTGTGTGTGTGTGTGTGTGTGTGTGTGTGTGTGTGTGTGTAGCATAACCTAGCAACGTTAGCAGCTTCACGTTAGCTCAGTAACCCGTTGGGGGGGCGGCAGGGACCCGCTGGCGCCAAAATTCAAAAGGACGTTTTCTTGTTGTGGGTCGTCGCTCCACCAGTCCCGCTGGTGTCTAGAGGGTTGTTTTAATAATATAATATAACTTTCATTTCATAAGATTCACTTAAAGGACACGGTAGACATGCACATCAAGTCCATCATCCTGGAGGGCTTCAAGTCTTACGCCCAGAAGACGGAGATCAACGGGTTCGACCCGCTGTTCAACGCGATCACCGGCCTGAACGGCAGCGGCATGTCCAACATCCTGGACTCCATCTGCTTCCTGCTGGGCCTCACCAACCTGTCCCATGTAAGATATATATATACTATAACTACTACTAACTAACTAACTAACTAACTAACTAACTAACTAATTAACTAACTAGTCCAACATCCTGCAAACGCACACACTAACACTAGCACACACACTATCAATAATATAAATTACATAATAAACCAAAAATAAACCATACAATCCATGCGGCATAGAACAAAGATAAACAAAATAACAAAATAATATAAGAATTACTAAAAGTAAATACATACGATAAGATGCTAGCTAACTATAACTAAGTCACAGCAGATACAGCTAACTAGCTTGCTAACTAGTACATTTGAACTTGAAAGTCTCATGACTAGTAGCCAGTAATACCAAGCTGTCAGACAACGACAGGTTGAAGCGACTAACCAGGTGAAAGCTGACTAACTAGTAGGATCTGCATTCAGGGGAGAAGCTTTGACATTTCTGTGTAACATATTTTGCCATAATAAACAAGTTATTGTGCAAAAGAAATCAGTGTTTCTGTCTTCCACTAGGAAACAAAGTTTAATGTTGCTATAAATTAAGAGTCTAATCAAGTTATTGCTTCAGTGTATCCCAACATGATTTACACACTCTACAAGTTAATAACTTTTGTTCCCCTGTTTCAGTGTTTGTATTGCAAAAACACTGATCACAATCAATGTTAATCTGTGTTGTAAAAAATCATTAGGCCTATATTCTGTAGCCGCTTTTATATATCTGTACATTACATACTGCGCATACGCTACCGTAATTCTACGTAGCTCATAACTGTATATAGGCCTACCTCTAAACTACCGTACTTGCCATACTGTACCTATCACTATCATTGTCATGTTTTTATATCACTATTTGCACTTCTGGTTAGATGCTAAACTGCATTTTGTTGTATGGTACTGCATACTGATAGTCTGCAATGACAAATGAAAGTTGAATGTCTAATATTTAACAAACTAATTTCCCCACACCTGATCCATCTTGTAGGTGCGGGCGTCCAACCTTCAGGACCTGGTGTACAAGAACGGCCAGGCTGGCATCACCAAAGCCACGGTGTCCATCACCTTCGACAACTCCAACAAGAGCCAGAGCCCGCTGGGGTTCACGACTCACGATGAGATCACCGTCACCAGACAGGTAGCTATCACTATCACCGTCACCAGACAGGTAGCTATCACTATCACTATCACTATCACTATCACCGTCACCAGACAGCTAGATATCACTATCACCGTCACCAGACAGGTAGCTATCACTATCACGGTCACCAGACAGGTAGCTATCACTATCACCGTCACCAGACAGGTAGATATCATTACCTGCTCGCGAGTTGATCAAATATGGTGTGTTATGGAAATATTTAATTATCTAAATATAAAATAGAGCAGACAATGTAATACTAGAAGATTAGTTTTAATTTCTCCAGAACTGTTATTTTTATCGAAGGTTTAACTTACGATGACTGGAGGATGTATAGTATCACCTACTGAGACAAATGTACTTATTGTAAGGCACTTTGGATAAAAGCGTCTTCTAAATGACATACATGGTAAATGTGTGTGTGCATGTTGATCATAAGAGTTATTGTATTTACATTTACGTTTTGGGCATTTAGCAGACGCCTTTATGCAAAGCGACTTACCGTACAACAAATACATTTGACGAAGTAAAGTGAATCACCTATCCACCAGTCGTAGTAGAAGTAGAAGTAGTAGTAGATTGTCTAAAGACGTTGTTTTTGTCTGAATCTCCAGGTTGTCATTGGGGGCAGGAACACGTACCTCATCAACGGGGTGAACGCCAACAACACCCAAGTGCAGAAACTGTTCTGCTCCGTCGGCCTCAACGTCAACAACCCCCACTTCCTCATCATGCAGGTACGTCTGACATCTGCAGATCTGCAGTGGTCCAAGATGGCGGCTTCTCAGAGCTCCAGATGATGATGATGATGATGATGTTAATAGATAATAAATGACTGACTGACTGACGTGAGGACATCTTGGAATGTTTCAGGGGAGAATCACCAAGGTCCTGAACATGAAGCCACGTGAGGTAAGACACACACACACACACACACCTACACACACACCTACACACACACACACACACACACACACACACTCTCTCACAGTCGCACATTCTCACACACACTCGCAATCAAACACACACGTTTACATACACACACACACACATTCTCTAACACACACTCACAATCAAACACACACTCTCTCTCACATGTTTACACATGCTACTACACACACACACACACACATACACACAGAGCACCATTTCCACCTCTCTGAACCTCTGGCCGCACCTGTAGATTCTGGCCATGATCGAGGAGGCTGCTGGTACCAGGATGTACGACCGTCAGAAGATCGACACCCAGAAAACCATCGAGAAGAAGGAAGCCAAGCTGAAAGAGATCCAGACGGTACAGCAGCCATCTATGACCCCTCTTAGGTTATCTTACTGTAAACAGTCTTTGGCCGATCTTAGGTTATCCTACCGTAAACAGATCTTAGGTTATCTTACTGTAAACAGTCTTTGGACGATCTTAGGTTATCCTACCGTAAACAGATCTTAGGTTATCTTACTGTAAACAGTCTTTGGCCGATCTTAGGTTATCTTATTGTAAGCAGATCTTAGGTTATCTTACTGTAAACAGATCTTAGGTTATCCTACCGTAAACAGATCTTAGGTTATCTTACTGTAAACAGTCTTAGGTTATCTTACTGTAAACAGATCTTAGGTTATCCTACCGTAAACAGATCTTAGGTTATCTTACTGTAAACAGATCTTAGGTTATCTTACTGTAAGCAGATCTTAGGTTATCTTACTGTAAGCAGATCTTAGGTTATCTTACTGTAAACAGATCTTAGGTTATCTTACTGTAATCAGATCTTAGGTTATCTTACTGTAAACAGATCTTGGGTTATCTTACTGTCAACAGTCTTTGAGGGTTTTTTTACTCATTGTGTTCATCGTTTGTCTTCAGATCTTGGATGAAGAGATTACCCCGACCATGCAGAAACTGAACGAGGTAGGAATGTGGGAAATGGTCTTGCCTATTCACCTGAAAATCTCTCTTTCTCTCTTTCTCTCTCTTTCTCTCTTTCTCTCTTTCTCTCTCTCTCTCTCTCTCTCTCTCTCCCTCTCTTTCTCTCTCTCTCTCTCTCTCTCTCTCTTCCTTTCTTTCTTTCTCTCTCTCTCTCTCTCTCTCTCCCTCTCCCCCTCTGTCTCTCTCTCTCTGTCTCTCTCTCTATATATACAGTATATCTCAAAAGTGAGTACACCCTTTAGATTTTTGCAAATATTCTGTCATATCCTTTCAGGGGATAACACTATCTTAATGAAACTTTGATATAACTTAAAGTAGTCAGTGTGCTGCTTGAATAACAGTATAGATTTATTGTCCATTGAAAATTACTCAGTACACAGCTGTTACAGTTTTTCTCAATTGCTAAAACACATTTCCCAAAACTTTCCTCCATTTTCCCAAAACTCTAAACACAACACACTTTTCTAAAGCTACATAAACAAAACCACACCTTCTCTCTTCAAAACTCAAACTTTCACACCAAAACAGCTGCTCAAAGCCTGCAAAAATATAAACACTATACTCATCATTACAGACTACAACAAAACAACTGAAAACACAATGTTCAGTGTGTGAGAATGTTCTTTTTTTTCACAACTGCCAAAGCAAATTTTTAGAAACCTTACAGTATCTGTTCTCAGAATATATCACTGTAGAGTATTGGGCATTCATAGATTTGTGTGTTTCATATGAACAGTATGTAAATCTACAGAAAATACAGTATGTATGTTACGGTACATTGTGGGAATACGGTACATGTGGGAAAACTAGGGTTAGGGTTAGGTGCTAGGGTGACTTGGTACATTACTGTAACTGTGAACATTCTAAATCTGCTACTGCGACACTTTAATGTAATGAATGTGCAACAAGTATTATGTGCAATATGATAACCCATGTTTACATAAGGTTCAGATATAGGAAAAAGTTAGGATATTTATAGCATAGCATAGTGTACAGCACAGTGTTTTATTGTATAGTAGATAGTGTACATAGCCTTTATTTTTGTCAACCAGCTCTTTTTCTCTTTTTTGTTTTACCCTTGGCTCTCTTGTTTTTAGTCTTTTTTCCAAGCACCAGGGGAGCCCCCCCCCCTCCTAAATTTCATTGTACGGTACCTATACTGTATTACAGTAATGACAATAAAGACAATTCATTCATTCATTCATTCACATGCTGGCATGTCTAACCCTAACCCTAACCTTAACCCTAACCCTAATCCTAACCCTAACCTTAACCCTAGCACCCTAGCACCTAACCCTAACCCTAGTTTTCCCACATGTACCGTAACATGTACACTACTGTACTGTATCACAACTCAATGCAAACACTACAGAGGATCCATTACACACAACAATACTCACTGAAAACAATGTTCAGGGTGTGATGTTTTTTTATTTATTTATGGAACTATACCACACAAGCACACACACACACACACACACACACACACACCACAATCATTTGCAACAAGTGTCTTAAATGTTGAGTCGTTATGTTTAATGAATGAAGCCAGGTGTGTTCATTGTGTTCAAATTTTGCTGACTGTGGCAAGCATTTTGCATCACATGAGCTTTAATTTGAGAATTTGAGCAGAGTTTTTTGCAACTTGTGTTTTAGCAAGACAAAATGTGTTTAGATTTATGAGAAAAGGAGGATTGTGTTTTGTGAATTGTGTCTTCATGTGAAATGTGTTTATGGTTTTGGCAAATGGGGGCTAGTTTTATTAAATGTGTTTAGAGAACTGGTCATTTGGTTTAGAGAATTGGCTTTTGTGTTTTAGCAATTGGGAAAAACTGTAATGTCTAAACAGCTGGCAACAAAAGTGAGTACACCCCATAGTGTGAACATGTCTAAATTGTGCCCAGTGTCAATATTTTGTGTGACCACCATTGTTATCTAGCACTGCTTTAACCCTCCTGGGCATGGAATTCACCAGAGCTGTACAGGTTGCTTCTGGAATCTTCTTCCACTCCTCCATGACGACATCACGGAGCCCACGGATGTTGGACACCTTGCACTCCTCCACCTTGCACTCCTGCCCCACATGTGCTCAATTGGGTTTAGGTCTGGAGACATACTTGGCCAGTCCATCACCTTAAACTTCAGCTTCTTCAGCAAGGCCGTTGTCATCTTGGAGGTGTGTTTAGGGTCATTATCATGTTGGAAAACTGCCCTACGGCCCAGTTTCCGAAGAGAGGGGATAATGCTCTGCTGCAGGATGTCACAGTATATATTGGAATTCATGTGTCCCTCAATGAAATGCAGCTCCCCAGAGTGCCGGCAGCACTCATGCAGCCCCAGACCATGATGCTGCCACCACCATGCTTGACTGTAGGCAAAACACATTTGTCTTGGTACTCCTCACCAGGGTGCCGCCACACACGCCGGACACCATCTGACCCAAATACTGTAGGTTTATTTTGGTCTCATCAGACCACAGGACATGGTTCCAGTAACTCATGTTCTTGGATTCATTGTCTTCAGCAAACTGTTTGCGGGCTTTCTTATGCATCGGTTTCAGAAGAGGCTTCTGTCTGGGGCGACGGCCATACAAACCGATTTGATGCAGTGTGCGGCGTATGGTCTGGGCACTGACAGGCTGACATCCCACTTCTGCAACCTCTGCAGCAATGCTGGAAGCACTCGCACGTCTATTTTTTAGTGTTGTTCCGATACCATTTTTTGATCCCGATACCGATACCGATACCTGACCGTGCAGTACTTGCCGATACCGATCCGATACCACGGCGTTTGAAAAAACTAAACAAAAAAACATGTTTTTTGAGCCGCATACTCGCATTTTACTCACGATGTAAAATAATTGCTAACACTTAGTCTGGCACTGCTCAAAACCTTTGTAAAACAGGAAAAAATACCAACAGAGAGTGAATGCTATAGAACTTTTTTTTATTGTCTACCTGGTATGGTGACAAGAAAATCAACCCCTTATAAAACCTGAAATGTGGCTCTTACAGATGCCAATCAGTGCAATATCCATTTAAGATATAAAACAGTCGTAGTAGTAGTGCAACAGCAAGTGAACATTTACAAACAAAATAACTTTAAGATATAAAACAGTCGTAGTAGTAGTGCAACAGCAAGTAAACAATTACAAACAAAATAACTTTAAGATATAAAACAGTCGTAGTAGTAGTGCAACAGCAAGTGAACATTTACAAACAAAATAACTTTAAGATATAAAACAGTCATAGTAGTAGTGCAACAGCAAGTAAACATTTACAAACAAAATAACTTTAAGATATAAAACCATACAAGTAGTGCAACAGCAAGTAAACATTTACAAACAAAATAAGGCCCATTTGAGACTAACATAAGATGTAGGCCTACCTGAGGGAATAATAATATTTTAGAAGTGCAGCCTGAATTTGGTAAAATAAATAAAAGGATATTTAAAATGTTAGGAAATGTTATCACAAATGTAAACAAACTCCACTTTAAAAAACAAAAACAAAAGAGCTGGAGCAAAATAAAGTGCACTGCACATTAGTGCAGACATGTCACATAGCAGCACTCAGTCCTCCAAATTAAAATCCTTAGGCTTCAAGTTCAAATACATAGGCAGGTTCTTCTTTAAGAAGATGAGCATTTCTACTCTCTCTCCTAGCAGCCTGTTCCTCTTTTCATCCAGTATGTTGGAAGCTGTGCTGAACAGTCTCTCACTATCTACACTAGTAGAGGGAGCACAGAGAAACACTGCAGCAGTAGCAGCCAGGGTGGGGAACCGTTCCTTATTCTTTCCCCAGTACTCAAATGGGCTCTCTAAGCGGTGGATGGTTTTCTCAGCCAGATATGTCTCTATCTGTACCTATGTAGCTGTGCTGCTGGCCCCGCCTTGTTCCTCATCATGCTCTTGCAGGATTTCCTCATACAGCCCCTTAAAGCAGCTCTTGCTGGTCCTGCTGCTTGTGTGGGGCTCTGCTTCCACCCGTGAGGCCTTGTTGGCTGCCTCTGCTGCCAGTGATCGAGACTCCTCAGTCTTCTCCACCTCTTGGATCAGTGCACTCTTTGCAAGCTTGCTGCTTTCCACACTTGTGAAGTATCTGCAGTAACATAGTAAACAAAATACACGTGTTGAATAAAGTAAATATTTACACTTAACGTTTATACTTAATCAGCACACTATTATACACACCTGTCTTTGTAACGCGGGTCCAAGAGGGTTGCAACAGCATACTGGGGCTCCTCCTCGACGGTCTGGAACCTTTTGTCGACAGCCGCTAGTAGGGTTGCTTTCATTGTTTTTATCCCGCTGTCCTCCTCGGTCTCTCGGGTCAACAGTCGCTTCAGTACCACCACCGTGGGGACGACTTCAGACGCGATGGAGGTGCTAAAGCTGATTTGTTTTTGTAATCTCCTCGAATGGAGCCAGGACGATGTTTACTTTTTCAAGTAAAGCCCACTGGTTGGTACTCAGGGTGGCTGGGAGGTCGTAGTCAGCCGCGTAGGCTGAGAGAGATCTCTTCTGCTCCAGCAGACTCTCTGTCATGTAGAAGGTGCTATTCCACCAGGTGGGCACATCTTGTTTCAGCCGTTTGATTGGCATTCCAAGTTCAGTCTGTACAGTTTGCAGACGTGAAGTGGCCAGTGGGGAATGCTTGAAGTGGCCGATGATCTTTCTCCCATTGGCCAGCGCGTCGCACACTCCGCTGTGACAGTAGGCCTTCCTGCACCACTAGCTGGATCAAGTGGGCAAAGCATCCCATTCTCGAAACACCCAAGTCCCTCATCGCCTTCTTCATGTTGCTGGCGTTATCACAGAGAATGGCGTGGACCTTCAATAATAAGTAATAATACATTATTAAGTAAATATAAACGACAAGTGAAAATAAAAACACAAGAGAAAATACAACATTTTAGAGTAAGACAAGAACAAAGAAGTAGGCTAATGTTACCTTGGACTTTGGGATGTTCCAGTTAAGCAGCATACTCTCAATTGCTTCTGCAATTGCTTCACCAGTGTGGGACCCCTTGAACTCGTTTGCATGCAGCACAACGCTTTCCCGGTTGTATGATTCGGAGTCCACCCAGTGAGCAGTTAAACTAAGCAGGGACAGTGGGGAGACGTCGCTGGTCCAAATATCCGTAGTGAAGCTGATGGCCTGCACCTTTCCTAGCTTATCTGAAAAATGCTCAGTCACCTTCTTATTGAGGGCAGGGACGGCCGTCTCCGTGATGTATTTGCGACCTGGTATTTTGTATTTAGGTACAGCGTGAGCCATAAAAAGGCGGAATCCCACATTGTCAACAAAGGAGAGGGGCAGGTCACAGAGCACAATCATTTCAGACATTTTCTCAGTCATCTTTCTTGCCATTTCACTCGTCGCGTCCCACTGGTCCTTTTTATGGAATGAGCTACTCAGCGTTTGTTGTTTTGGTCCATCCGTTCTCTTGCTCGCTGTCGCAGCTGCAGTAGATGACAGAAACTCTTCGTGCTCTTTAATATGTTTTGCCTTTAAATACTTAATTAAGTTGCTAGTATTGAAACTGGCAGCTTTAGTGCCACCCCTCGACACATTGAGACCACAAATTGTGCATTTAGCCGTTGTACACACCGGACTATCCACCTTGAAATATCTCCAAACCGCCGACATGTTCTCCTCACTACACCTCTACAGCATGCGTGTTTGTTTTTCCGCGATAGTGAAAGTTTGGTATCGGGTGTTATTATTTGTTAGTACTCGCCGATACCGATACCAGCATTTTTGTGCGTATCGGTGGCCATGCCGATACTAGTATCGGTATCGGAACAACACTACTATTTTTGGAAACCAACCTCTGGATATGACGCTGAGCACGTGGACTCAACTTATTTGGTCGACCCTGGCGAGGCCTGTTCCGAGTGGAACCTGTCCTGGAAAACGGCTGTATGATCTTAGCCACTGTGCTGCAACTCATTTTCAGGGTGTTGGCAATCTTCTTATAGCCAAGGCCATCTTTGTGAAGCGCAATAATCCTTTTTTTCAGCCGCTCAGAGAGTTCCTTGCCATGAGGTGCCATGTTGTCCAGCATTCAGAGAGAATTGTGCCCAAAACACCAAATTTAACAGCCCTGCTTATCATTTACACCTGAATCCTTGTAACACTAACGAGTCACGTGACACCAGGGCGGGAAAACAACATCATTGGGCACAATTAGGACATGTTCACTATGGGGTGTACTCACTTTTGTTGCCAGTAGGGCTGTCCCAAACGACTATTTTCCTAACGATTAATCTAACGATTATTTTGTCGATTAGTCGGTTAGTCTAACGACTAATTTAACGATTAGTCTAACGGTTATTTTTTTGCTGTTCGATTAATGTATCACTTCATTTTCCCCAAATAAATGTCAAAAACTTCTCTTATCAACATTTCAGTATTTTATTCAATTATTCTTGCACTGCAGGGCAATATTCCACACAACAAAAAAGATCCTCTCTTTCTTACAGTCCAACATAAAATATAATATTATAAAATATAAAAGTTAACTTCAAGTAAAAGGAAAAGTGCAAGGAATGCAGTAAATTCTGTAAAAAAGTGAAATTCTAACCGGAATACCGTATACTCTCAGCAACAATCTTTAACAATAACAATCTCAACATAAAATATAATATTATAAAATATAAAAGTTAACTTCAAATGTGTTGATCATCTCACGAAAGCCTTGACCCTCCACAATAGCAACAGGTCTCATGTCCTTGACGATCATCTGTAAGATGCTGTTAGAAAGCTGAGCAGCCATCTGGGGTGTGCATGGAGTTGTGCTCTTTTTGTGGAAAAAGTTTTCCACACTGCTTTGCTTCCTGAAAATTAAAAAAGCACACATTTCTTATCATGTGTAGGCCCCTTAATTTCCACCTCACTGCTATGTTTAGCCAACATGGCCATTTAGAAGTCTGTCCATCACCACAACACATAGCTAGCTAGTAGCTACATGGCTAGCTAACTTTACTCTCGCTGCTATGTTATGATTAGCTAAATTGATGCTAACGTAGCATGCGAGCTACGAGCTAGATAACGTACAGTAGGTGCGAGCACCACAATAACAATAGGCTAGTAAGGCTACCGTAGCTAGCCAGCTACATAGCTAACGTTACTCTCGCTGCTATGTTATGATTAGCTACATTGATGCTAACGTAGCATGCGAGCTACGAGCTAGATAACGTACAGTAGATGCGAGCACCACAATAACAATAGGCTAGTAAGGCTACCGTAGCTAGCCAGCTAGTAGCTATCCATTTTTCACTGATACACAGCCGGAAAAGTGAACAGAAATACAACGGTGACTTACGGTGCTAGCTTGCGGCTGTCTTCACAAAGCGCTCCAGGATGCTTTCGCTTGAGGTGCTCGTTCATTGCAGTCGTACTGCTGTGATAGGCCAATTCATTTTTGCACAGTTTACAGACCACCA
>NC_137675.1:65023114-65028114 GCF_963989245.1 Nansenia antarctica | reverse complement strand
GAGAGAGAGAGCGTATGTGAGAGAGTGTGTGTGTCTGTGTCTGTAGTGAAGTGAGTGCCCCTCTAAGGTGTAGATTGGAGTGTGTGTGTGTGTGTGTGTGTGTGTGAGAGAGAGAGAGAGAGAGTGTGTGTGTGTGTGTGAGAGTGAGGGGGTGACTGACTGTGTGTGTGTGTGTGTGTGTGTGTGTATTAACCCCCTCCCTCCCTCCCTCTCCCAGGGATCCAGAGCGGGGGTGGGACCGGGGCAGGGTGAAGGGTCTGTGTGTGTGTTAACCCCCTCCCTCCCTCCCTCCCTCCCTCTCCCAGGGACCCAGAGCGGGGGTGGGACCGGGGCAGGGTGAAGGGTCTGTGTGTGTGTGTTAACCCCCTCCCTCCCTCCCTCTCCCAGGGACCCAGAGCGGGGGTGGGACCGGGGCAGGGTGAAGGGTCTGTGTGTGTGTTAACCCCCTCCCTCCCTCCCTCCCAGGGACCCAGAGCCGGGGTGGGACCGGGGCAGGGTGAAGGGTCTGCTGGCCAACCTGATCACCGTCAGTGACGTCAGCTACGCCACGGCGCTGGAGGTGGTGGCCGGGGAGTGGCTATACAACGTGGTGGTGGACACAGCGGTGTGTGTGTGTGTGTGTGTGTGTGTGGTGGGGTGGGCGGTGTGTGTGTGTGGGGGGGGGGGGGGGGGGGGAGTGTGAGTGAGTGTGAGAGAGAGAGAGAGTGTGTGTGTGTGTGTGTTTGTGAGAGAGAGAGTGTGTGTGTGTGTGTGTGTGTGAGAGAGAGAGAGAGAGAGAGAGAATGTGTATGAGAGAGAGGGCCCTATTATGCACTTCATAAGTCTTAAGCAATAAGACGAGGCGGTAGATCTAAACTTAAGACGTGGAGGCGTGGTCAAGGCCACTTTGCTATTATGCGTGCGGTAGTGGGCGCCTAAGACCCGGCGCTAAGCCCAGAAATTAGTCATGGGTGTGTTTTGGGCGTCTTCTCAATCAACCCAATCAGCGTGCCAGGTGCCATTCCCTTTAAGAACCGGCTGCGTTAAGTCATAAGCGCTATGCTATTATGCAGTTCATAGGCGCTAGACTTCATGCACGTTTTGAAACACGAGCACGCCTCCGCGGTTTGCGCATGCGCGCTGACCCACTTCTTAAGAAGTCGTTCGGCGCGCATGCGCAAACCGCGGAGGCGCGCTCGTGTTTCAAAACGTGCATGAAGTCTAGCGCCTAAGAACTTTTCAAACCACTTCTTAGCGCTAGGCGCAAAGTCAGATCGCATAATAGCAGGGGCGCCAAGCGCACTTCATTAACATATGAACACTCCCACAATGAGTAATATATGCACGGGAGTCTTACGTCTTATGTGTGGGCACCTAGCGACACCTGCATAATAGCAGTAGCGCGTATGAAGCGCATAATAAGGGTGGCGGTAGGTCTTAACCTGGCGGTGCGTCTTAATTAAGACTTAAGACGGCAAGTTAAGAAGTGCATAATAGGGCCCAGAGTGTGTGTGGCGTCCTCAATAGTAGACTGAATATCTGATTTTAATTCCCCCTCTTTACCCCCCCCCCCCACACACACACACACACACACACACACACACCCCAGGTGACGGGTAAGAAGCTTCTAGAGAAGGGGGAGTTGAAGCACAGGTACACCATCATCCCCCTGAACAAGATCTCCGCCCGCAGCCTCAGCAACAGCGTGGTCAACTCTGCCAAGAGCCTGGTAAGGGCGCCCTGGTTACAAGGGTGCAAAGGTCAACAAAAATCTTCTAACCATTTTAAGTATACTGCTTTTTTTAAAGTATATTGGAACAATATTTTATGTATACTACATTTTATGTACACTACATTTAAAGTACACCACATTTTAAGCACACCACATTTTAAGTACACCACATTTTAAGTACACCACATTTGAAGTACACCACATTTTAAGTACACCACATTTTAAGCGCGCTACATAACTACACCACATTTTAACTGCACCACATTTTAAGTACACTTGAAAAAGAGATTTTAATCTCAAGGGACCTCCTGGTTAAATAAAGGTTAAATACTAAATAAAATAAAAATAAGGACACTACATTATAACTACACCACATTTTAACTACACCACATTTTT
The DNA here is from genome assembly GCF_963989245.1 of Nansenia antarctica. Taxonomy (NCBI): domain Eukaryota; kingdom Metazoa; phylum Chordata; class Actinopteri; order Argentiniformes; family Microstomatidae; genus Nansenia; species Nansenia antarctica. The sequence goes on along the minus strand of NC_137675.1, from coordinate 65,026,007 downwards.
GTAGTGTACTTAAAAACAAAAATGCATTCCATTTGACATACCGTATTTTCCGCACTATAAGGCGCACCGGATTATAAGGCGCACCTTCAATGAATGGCCTATTTTAGAACTGTTTTCATATACAGGGCGCACCGGATTATAAAGGGCTCTGCACACAGCGTGCGATTTCTGTTGCGCGTCAACATTCCATTTTGAAGTTTGAATGGAAGTCTATGAGAACATCGCATCTCAACACACACGGCCCCGATTTTAATCGCACGGCGAAAATTCGATTCCATTCATTTTGAATGGGACAAAGCACACGGCGTGCGAGTTTTGTCGCACTGTCAAATTTTGCAAATGTTGTAAAAGTTTGTGGTGCGACGGATTATTGCATCACAATGGGACAATTGGGAAAACTTCAACTGGTCTATCTAAATTAATTGAGTCACTCATAACGGGGAGAGAGACTGGAGCATACATTTTTGACTGTCTCCTTTTTTGAAAGAAGTTAAAGGCTGAAGGTCTGACCCAAAAGGTCTGATACAGTACATACACCTACGGTACATGAAGGGTTTAGTAAAAGTTCGTGAATGTATTAGTTTTATTAAAAAACAAAGATGAACCGGAAATTGTGTTGTATGACAGTGGTCTAGTCTATTGCAAACTAAAACTGTTACGTTAAAAGTGTCACTGATGTCAACGGTTACAGCTCGAAGTCGTGAGTTTAGAATGATAAGGTTTCTATCTCTGTTTAGAATGATAAGGTTCTATCTCCGTTTAGAATGATAAGGTTATATCTCCGTTTAGGGCAGTTCAGAGATATCGAGCGTCAAAGTTTTTACATTCCATTATGTTTTGTGAGTTGGAACCTTTGTTTTTTATGAATTACTAACTCAAAAATGTCAACATAAGACAAGTCTGCTGGAAGAATCACCCAAAGAAGGGGAATGATAACAACGACGTACCGACACTACTTCCGTTCCGTCCACTAAAGTCTTCCGTTCCTGTCTAACGATTTGGCTGTGTGTTTTGTGCGCTCCCTCTCCTGACATTTTACCAATACCCCTAAATCAGGGGACCCACATATTTTATCACACTATGTCCAGTTGTATCTTGTAGAAATTGTGGAAGCAAGGCAAGCAATATTGGTAGAGCCTATTGTAATCAGCCTGCCTGGTCCGACTACGTAACAATTGAGAATGGAATGTTGAGGTGCAACAGAAATTGCATCGCACGCTGTGTGCATTGGGATGCGATTTTTTGTGATTTTCTCATAGACTTCAATGGTGTGAGTTGAAAATGGAATTTTGCGGCGCAACAAAATCGCATCGCACGCCGTGTGCGTTGCAATGGAATGCTGTCGCGCAACAGAAATCGCACGCTGTGTGCATTGGCCTTTAGGTGCATAGAATAGAATATAGAATACTGCAGTCAAACGTTTGACTGGGGTTGCGTTACGCCCAAGCTCCACCTACTGCGTTGCGTCACCTCTCCATCGGTGTTGTGTCAACTTCCCGTTGTCCATGCTCCACCTGAGCGTTGTCACTGTCAACGTTCTACCTGCTCCACTGTCAAAAAGATATTTTTTCCCACCTCAAGTATCAGCCGTTCGTCATCCATTTTTGCAACAAGCGTCAAGGACCTGCGGTGATTCACAGCTGACTCGCGTGAATAGCAATTCGCAATAGCTGCGACCACGAGATATAGAGTAGTTCAGGGCTTAAAGTTCTCCGGCACGGTGCCGGATTTCCGGCGCGGGGGAATTTTGAGCAAAAAAAAAAAAATCTGTCATTTCTAACTGCAATTGCGGCATTGCGCCGACGTGGTGGCGGGGGCGCTGTTTCGCAAATAAGTTAGCTTTCGTGTTTGCTAGCGAAACAGCTGATAGTTGATGTTGACTGCTCAAGGAGAATACATATTTGAAAGTACAGAATGCCTGAAAGCCTTATATTGCATTATATTACATTATATTTTGAATGGTCATCTGGTGCCTGAATATAGTTTTTTCCTTTACATATAGTATAATGAAATTTCCACCATAAATTGATGGAGAAAGGGCACAAATTGGTGCATATCAATTCACCAGAATGCAAGAAATTAAGTATTTGATGCTTGTTTAAGGACCCCCAGACAGCCCTGCTTCATGGGTCCCCCCCCCGATGTCAAACACCACTGGTACCACCTCCGCCTCATTTTGAACCAGGAAAAACCCTGAGTAGTGACGGGAAGCCTTATGGGACGTGGTGCCAAGAAGGAGAATATAAGTGATAGTGGCTTAATAAGTAATCAGTTTGTTCTTTTAAAGACATGTACTATTATATTTTATTCATTCTGTATTGTTATAGTGATAGTGGCTTAATAAGTGATGCAATCAGTTTGGCCTTTTAAAGACATCTAAATATATTATTTTATTTTGTATTGAGTATAAAACAGTATTATGAATGAATGAATGAATGGTCTTTATTGTCATTAATACAGTACAGGTACCATACAACGAAATTTAGGAGGGGGGGCTGCTTGGAAAAAGACAAAAAACACGAGGGCCAAGGGTAAAATAAAAAAGGGAAAAGAGCTGGTTTACATAAATAAAGGCTATGTACACTATCTACTATACTACTATACTATACAATAAAACACTGTGCTGTACTCTATGCTATGCTATAAATATCCTAACGTTTCCTATATCTGAACCTTATGTACACAAGGGTTGTCATATTGCACATAGTATTGTTGCACATTCATTTAAAGTATTAATGCATTTTAACATTGAGACATATATTTTGTATTGACTATAAAATAGTATTAATGCATTTAAACATTGAGACAAGAAGCTGTCTTCTGTACCCGCTCTCCCAATATCTCAAACTGTGACCCCCTCCCCAAGAAAAAGTTTCAGGCACAGGATTTTTTC
>NC_137675.1:65015614-65018114 GCF_963989245.1 Nansenia antarctica | reverse complement strand
TAGACACCATGGCCGTCAGTGTGGCGGAGAACAAGGTAGGACTCAGACCTGGGTCTCCCCTCCTAGCTCACTGAGCTAAAGCCACACACGATCAGGTAGACACTGTGTCATGTGTGTGTGTCTCTCTCTCTCTCTCTCTGTGTCTCTCTGTGTGTCTCTCTCTCTGGTAACAGTTTTGAGGTGTGTGTGTGTGTCGTATGTACGTCTCCATGGTACAGTACTGAGCTGTGTGTGTGTGTGTGTGTGTGTGTGTGTGTGTGTGTGTCGTGTGTACGTCTCCATGGTACAGTACTGAGCTGTGTGTGTGTGTGTGTGTGTGTGTGTGTGTGTACGTGTCCATGGTGACAGTACTGAGCTGTGTGTGTGTGTACTATTTTAAAATGTAAATGTAAATGTAAATGTGTGTGTGTGTCGTGTGTACGTCTCCATGGTACAGTACTGAGCTGTGTGTGTGTGTGTGTGTGTGTGTGTGTGTGTGTCGTGTGTACGTCTCCATGGTGACAGTACTGAGCAGTGTGCTGTAGCCTGTGACTCCACACAGAGTGATGAGAGGGTTCCTGCCGACAGGGCCTGTAGAGGTGTCGGGTCTCCTGTGCGATGGTTCCCTACATACTAATACCTAGTGATACATAGTAGGGCTGGGACGACGCGTCGACTTGCGTAATGTGCGTCGGTGCGTCGCAAAAAACAACAACATCTAGCTGCAATTGCGGCACTGCGCCGACGTGGTGGCGGGGGCGCTGTTTCGCAAATAAGTTAGCTTTCGTTTTTGCTAGCGAAACAGCTGATAGTTGATGTTGACTGCTCAAGGAGAATACATATTTGAAAGTACAGAATGCCTGAGAGCCTTATATTGCATTATATTATATTATATTTTGAATGGTCATCTGGTGCCTGAATATTGTGTTTTCCTTTACATAAATAATGACATTTCCACCATAAATTGATGCAGAAAGGTCACAAATTGGTGCATATCAATTCACCAGATTGCAAGAAATTAAGTGTTTGATGTTTAAGGACCCCCAGACAGCCCTGCTTCATGGGTCCCCCCCGATGTCAAACACCACTGGTACCACCACCGCCTCATTTTGAGCCAGGAAAAACCCTGATGGCCATGTTGGCATTCAAGTTGGCTAAACATAGCAGTGAGTCTGCCCTGTGTCTGGGGCTGTTTGACAGAGGCAGTTACAGTAGTAGTAGTAGTAGTAGTAGTAGTAGTAGTAGTAGTAGGTCGCCGAATTAAAGGTGTCTGTGTTTAATTGCGGGCCCACAGACAGCCCCCATACATCAGCTGATCATTTAAAGGGGCGGCCGTCTGAGTAATGTGCATGTCACACGCTGCTTTGTTTTATAAGAGCAGCAGCTATTACCCAGAGTGCTTTATAAAGACACTGTTAAACAGAGAGAGACAATACAGCCATTATTTTGGGGAAAATTAAGTGATACATTAATCGAACAGCAAAAACAAATATCGTTAGACTAATCGTTAAATTAGTCGTTAGACTAATCGACTAACCGAAAAAATAATCGCTAGATTAATGGGACAGCCCTAATACATAGTCTAATAGTCTGATACCAATATATACAGTACCAGTCAAAGGTTTGGACACACTTTCCCATTCAGGTGAAACTGTATCATCTCAATAACCTCATTCTCTCCACCCCCCAACCCCCTTCTAGGAAGCCGTGCGTAAGGCGCGAGAGGAGTTGACCAAACAGAATGAGGTTATCTTGGCTCAGGACAATGAGATTAAGGTGATTATTTAGTAGTACTGTATATGTTAATAAACAGGGAGATTAAGGTGCAAAGTATTCTCATCAACCGTACTGCTAATTTGGGAGGACAATTCTACAATAATTGTATTAATGCCGTGCTTTTCTCCAAGATATCACGAAGCTATACTAAGTTTGTTAGTCGGTGAATGACTAGTCACTTTTGATAACCCAATATCATAGACGTTATTGATGTATCCTTTGCCTTTGGTGCAAAACTTACTGACTATCACTTTTCATATACACAATATATTGTTGTCTTTCTGTTCCAATTTAAAATATATATAAAGGAAAACAAAAGTAAGAACCTACAAAGTAAAAAAGCACAGATACATACAAACAAACCTAAACATGTGATGGTGATAGTGTGTACTGTATGTATTGTGATGTTCACTGTCGTCCGTGTCGATAAAGTTTGTGGAATGTGTTTGAATGTGACAGGGTAAGAGCACGGAGGCCAAGCGGATGAGGGGGAAGACCAACGAGGCGCAGCTGAATATCAAGGAGCTGGAGCACAAGCACCACAAGGAGAGCCACGACGCCGACGCCAAGGTACACACACACACACACACACACACACGTGTACACACATACACACACACACACACACACAGACACACACACACACACACAGCACGCACGTACACACACACGTGTACACACATACACACACACGTGTACACACATACACACACACACACGTGTACACAGACACACACACACACAC
>NC_137675.1:64880614-65013114 GCF_963989245.1 Nansenia antarctica | reverse complement strand
GTGTGTGTGTGTGTGTGTGTGTGTGTGTGTGTGTGCGTGTGTGTGTGTGTGTGTGTGTAGGTCTCTGGTAGCTCTGTCTCTGATCCTGGCCATGTTCAACTTCAAACCGGCTCCCATCTACATCCTGGATTCGGTGGACGCGGGGCTGGACCTCTCTCACACACAGAACATCGGACAGATGCTGCGCACACACTTCACACACTCGCAGGTAAACACACACACACTCGCAGGTAAACACACACACACGCTTCTCACACACACACACACACACTCTCCTCCACAGCAGATTCTTACCCATCAACCACTGCTTCATGGGATACTTTTAGTTCCAGCTAGGCTAAACATTTCATACTGCCATCACAACATGATCATTCGTAAAACCTTGCATCTCCTCCCCTCTCCTTGCCTTCTCCCTCCCCTCCTTCCCTCCTCCCCTCTCCTTGCCTTCCCCCTCCCCTCCCCTCTCTTCCTTCCCTCCCCTCCCCTCTCTTCCTTCCCTCCCCTCCCCACTCTTCCTTCCCTCCTTCCCTCCTCCCCTCTCCTTGCCTTCCCCCTCCCCTCCCCTCTCTTCCTTCCCCCTCCCCTCTCTTCCTTCCCTCCTCCCCTCTCCTTGCCTTCTCCCTCCCCTCTCCTCCTTCCCCCCTCCCCTCTCCTCTCCTCCTCCCCCCCCTCCCCTCTCCTCTCCTTCCCCTCCCCTCTCCTCCTCCTTCCTCCCCTCCCCCTCTCCGTAGTTCGTGGTGGTCTCCCTGAAGGACGGAATGTTCACCAACGCCAACGTCCTATTCACGACCAAGTTCGTGGGCGGCGTGTCGGCCGTCTCCAGGACGACCCAGATCCAGCAGAGAGCAGCTTCACCCCCGCGTCATGTAGATCATTATGACTGAGGTCCAGCTCTCTCAGGTGGCAGGAGTCTGAGCTGAGAGCTGAGGCCAACGCTTCACAGCATCTCTCTGTGAGGTCACATCCATTCAGCCTGAATGTTAATTAGCGTTAATTAGTGATGTTCTTCACCAGTTGATCCTGCTTTTCCTCTGCTTGTGGTAAAACAATGTATAGATGCTACAGTCGTTAATCTCATCAATACAATACATTCACCTTGATTGCCTCCATTTTATAAAACATATCGTTTTAAAGAGTTTTAATGAAATGTTGCTTGTTTGTAAATACCAGCTGAAACAGGACTGTAAAATAAAAGGTTACCATTGTTTGTTTACATTGTTTACAATTTCATTTTTTTTTACTCCATTGCTTGTAAACAATCTCATATTTTGGGTTATGATTGGGTAAGTAGCTTGTACTAGCAGAAGTTGGAGGATGGGCTCTTTGTAATGAATGGAACTGAATAAGGAATGGTGTCAAACATTCTGTTCCATGCATTCCAATAAGCACATCCTCCGATTTCTACCTCCATCAGCCTCCCCTGCTCTGAAAGTGTATGACATAGCCTACTGGTAACTATCATTGTGTCACATTGATTTAACAGCCTGTGGATTGGTTCAAGCAATGTCTCTTACACCAATATGTTCCTATATAAATCCATGTGGGGAAGTGCAAACAGCAAACGCCTCTCTGGGGTAGTGGAAGAGCTGGCCTGAAACCAACCATTTTAAAGGCTTTTAAAGAAATTAATGAGAAAAACAATTAGTTAATTTATTTTACAATTCCAAAAGCTGGGAAACTAAAAACAGATGCATTGGCAACTAAAATCACCTCACTTTGGTAGAAGTCAACAGAATTGACACACATTATTACAAATAGCAGGTGCTCAAATCATCTCATCAGCATCAATGGTACGCATTGTGACTGCGTACATTTTTAAATATATGTATTGTGAATTGTATAAGGGACCAAAATAAACATTCTCAATCAATCAGCTTCACAATCTAGCTTTAGATAAGGGGAAGAATACAACCAACACATGACTGCAATGGAGAGAATGGCACTACCATAACACTGAAGTGAAACACAGAACACTCATTCTTTACACTTTGAAATCATTGAATGGAACAGTTTGATATGGTGACTGTCTTTAGGGCCACTCCTTCACAACGGTTAAATGACCGTTAATTAGGCTAGGCTGTATTAACGGCCGTTAATCTATCAAACTGTAACACACTTTGCACCGCAAAGATGGATATATTAACACAAATAAGTGTCAAATGTATTAATGGTCGTCTAATTAGTTAAATGATGAATGGTCTTCAGAAGAGGACGTAGGGCAGGGACATGTTCAGGTTGTAAATGACCCCTTTAAAGACAATGTGTTTAAGTTATATTGTATATATTTGGGGGTCTTTGTATTTAACTTGTAATTGTAAATGTAGATTTTCAATATGGTGTTTATGCACCATAACGTAACTTTTATGTTGACAGCCACGGAAATATATATATATATATATATATATATATACAGTATATATAGTATATAGTCCTATATCCTAGGACTGAAACGATGGAAAGTTGAAAGCGCTACCCTGTGAGGTACAACGTGGGTTCGTGCAACAGTAGAGGCCCGTCCGTCCCCATAGTGTACGACCAGGGAGACGCGTGGACCACCACAAACTTTTACGGACCCTATTCAAGAGGTATGAGGCTCTTAAAGATCTACATTTAACCTAAAACGTGTAGATTTAGCGACCGCTTGTGGTCAGAAGCTGCATCATACACCTTTTAATACCCAGCTGTATCATACACCTTTTAATCCGATTCCTGGGGATGCACATGCGGGATGACCTGACCTGGAAGGACAACACAAAAGCCACCATCAAGAGGGCACAACAGCGGCTATACACCCTGAGAGTCCTCAGGAAGGAACACAGCAAGCAGGAGATACTGGTGACCTTCTACCGCGGCGCAGTGGAGAGCATCCTCACCTACGGCATCTGCAACTGGTTCTCCAGCTGCACTACAGCGGAGGGAAATGCGCTACAGAGAGTCGTGAGAACAGCACAGAAGATCACCGGCGCCCCCCTCCCCTCTCTGGAAGAGCTGTACAACACACGCTGTCTCAGGAAGGCCTCCAAGATCTCCAGGGACCCGACCCACCCTGGGTACGAACACTTTACCAGGCTGCCCTCGAAAAGGCGGTTCAGGACCTTGGGCGCAAGGACAAACAGACTGAAGAACAGCTTCTACCACAGGGCCGTCCAGGCCCTGAACACAGCAAAGACCTAGGTTCTGGGCCCTGGACAGTCTGGACGGATTGATGGCAGCTGCTGGACTGAAAAAAATCAGGTGTAGTGCTGAGGCACAAACATGTACATTTCAAGCCTGCAAACTGCGACACTTTAAATAAATGTGAAATAACACTACTGTGCAATATGACAACCCTAGTCGTCTATCTGTACAGTATAGTATAGTGGATAGTGTACATAGCCTCTATTTATGTAAACCAGCTCCTTCCCTTCTTGTGATTCTTTTTAAAAAGTTTTTTTTTTTTTCCCTTTCCTAACACCAGGGGAGCCACCCCTCCTAAATTTCGTTGTTTGGTACCTGTACTGTAGCAATGACAAATAAAGACCATTCATTCATTCATTCATTAATATCATATACCTTTTAATACCCAGCTGCATGCTGAATCTTTGTGAGAGTTGTGACTACAACTATATAATTTTAATTATTTAATTTTAAATAAACTATTTAATAGTGTGTTTCTATTAAAGGGGAATTCCAGGCAGGCTTCATCACATTCAGAGCCATAAATAACCAACGGGCAGCCATGGCCATCTGCTCTGGAGTCAAACCTACTGGCTGTAACACTGAACATGTGAGTCAACATGTTACCCTATAAGAGACATTCTGTGAATAATGCAAAAATGTTGGTGTGTGTGCACCTGCGAAGGCCACTGAATGTACATGCACGTTTATTTGCATCATACCAACTGTGTACCGGTATGTGTGTTTCTCTCATTCCTCGTGTGTGTGTGTGTGTGTGTGTGTGTGTGTGTGTGTGTGTGTGTCATGTGTCATGTAAACTCTTTACAGTCTTTCTTGATTTTAGAGATGCTTTTGGGACATTAGCTCACAATATAATGATTAGATCACTGGAAGAGATACAGCTACCCCAGCTATTCATTGACATTGTGAGAGATGTGTACCGAAGCTCCACCATCCAAGTAATCTGTGGGAAGCAGCTCACTCGCCCAACACCACTTCAGACAGGCATTAAAACTGGCTGTCCATGGAGCGCGGTTAATTTCGTAATTGCCATCAACCAGTGGATTAAGTGGCTGTGTCAGTGTGCCCCTGAGGGTGTCATCTCCCCCAACCCAGTGCAGGGCTACGCAGATGATGTTGTCCTGGCCTCCAGGGAAGAGAGCGTCATCAAGAACATGCTCTGCAGGACGGATCGTTTTCTGGAATGGTCTGGCCTGGAGGTCAAAGCCAGCAAATGTGCTGTCCTGTATGAGAGGCGGAGTGGGGGGAACAGGTGGTACCACTCAAAAACAGACACACCCCCTGTGTTCTCTTTAGCAACACAGCCCATTCATGTAAATTCTCTCCATGAGACATACCCATATCTTGGACATAAAATTAACATCGCAGGAGAGTGGAAGGAGCAAGTCAATAACATCCTGACTGAGTTCACTTCCAGGCTGGACTTGATAGACAGTTGTCCTCTGCCACTAACTATGAAGTTAGAAGCCATCAGGCAGGTGGCCCTGTCCAAAGTTCAGCACCTCTTCTCCAATGTCCACATCCCCCAGAAAGTGCTGTGTGAAATGAACAACAAGACTGTGAGCGTAGTGCGCAGGTGGCTTGGACTCAATTCACACAGCACCCGTGACATCATCTTTCATCCCCAATGGGAGGGAGGGCTAGGGGTCCCCAATGTAGAATGGATCTACACCAGCATGAGAATTTCCCATCTTCTCAGGATGCTTAACAACGACGACAAGGACGTCAGGGAGCTGGCCCGCTCCTCCATGTTCCTGGACCTGAGGAGAAGGAAGGTCCCAGTTGCCAGGGGGGCGGAGCCCCACTTCCTTGGGTTCAAGAGGAAACCCAGCTGAAAATTGGACACTCATTCCGCTGGTTTTGGAGTCTGGTCTGATTGGCCAGACCTGAATGACCTCTGTGTCCGAGCCGGGGTGTCCCTGGAGTGGGTGCGGTCTGACTCTGAGACTGTTCGGGTCTCAGAGAACTGTATATCTGACCCTCTCACACAGGTCAGGGCAACAGCCTCCTTTGCTGGACAGAGCCACCAGCTAACATCTAGAGGGGCCAGACGGACTCTCATGGACCTTCATCAACATCAACAACAACAACACTGGACTGGTCTGAAACTCCAGGGAAAACTGGCATGTCTTCCCACAGCTGATCACTCTGTTTCCCATTCTTTTCTAAAAAACACTGCACTCGATGAGGACATTGTCATATTCACAACCAAGGCCAGATTACAAGTCCTTCCTACCAGACTCAACCTCTCTATTTGGTTTCCCTCCACTCAGGTTCCTCATTGCTTGCACCACACCACAGAACAGGTTACAGAAACACTTTCACATATCTTGAATGGCTGTTATGTTTACAAAGGAATGTATATAGCACGTCATGACAGAATTGTGAGCCTAATAGTAAAGGACATATCACTCCACTTCCCAGTTACAGTGAAAATGTATACACATGCTTGTGTCAATGCATCCATGTTCAATTTCTGTAATGACCAATGTCACTTTTCACAGTTGTCTGCTAACACACCAGATGTTGTTGTTGTTAATGAAGAGTCCAGAGAGGTGTCTGTATTAGAGGTAGCATGCACCTTTGATATAAGCCTAGAGGAAGCCTTCATGACTAAGGTCATGAAATACCAGCAGCTTGTAGACACCATCTCAGAGCTAGGCTATAGGTGTACGCTATTAGTCTTTATATTTGGCAGTCTTGGACATGTGCACAGATTGGTTGTCAGAGGACTACGTCTACTGGGAATGTCCAAGGGAGAAGCAAAAAGGCTCAGCAAGTATTGCTCTGTCTCTGCGATTATTGGCAGCCGCCAAATATGGCGGAGACGGTGTTACTTGTACCCGTGAGTCTTGTCCTGTTGTATGTGAAAGACATTGTCCATGTCTGTTTGTGAATGCATCCCATCTGTGCCTTCAGTATTTGTGTCCTTGTATACTTGTTTCTATGTGGACAGAAATAAATGATTAAAATGTGTGTGAGTGTGTGTGTGTGCGTGCGCGTGCGTGTGTTCCATCATCCCCTCTAGAAGCTGGGAAGCTGTCTAGAACTTCCATTTGGGAAGGGGCGCACACACACACAATCCTATTAACCAGGTAATCTCTGCGCCTATCTGCCATATGCTCATCCACCACCAGTCTCCATATTTCTTTAGCTTCTTTCACACAGCCCAAGAACAGGTGAGACTGTCAGAGAGATTCAATGTTTTATTTGACAGTGCTTTCAAGACTTTCCAAGAGTCATGACCTTATGGAGAACTATATTCTGGATGACTATAAAAAAAATGGTTTTATCTACCCAGACCATGCTGCTGTTTCCTCTGGCTGACAGGAACCAGGGATGACCTGTCGTCGGTGTTGTGATGTGCTGTGCATGTGCTGGAGGATCAGTCTCATCTAAGGGAACTGGGCTCTGGAATCTAACAGCATGTGGCGCACCTTTGCTAGGAGATGCACCACGTCACCTGGAAGCTGTCAGACATCAAAGAGGAGTCTGGTGACAGATTGGCCCTCCAGACTGTCACCTCCTCTCTGATCCCATATCAGAAGGCATTGGTATGCTTATGTAAGGCGATCAACTTCTCCAGTATCGATTTAATTGAGTCGTCACTTTACAAGCGAGTTCGTTTAATCTCAACGAGACGTCCTTGATATCACTTCTTAAGATGATATGATCCAATCAAATATTAGGCACCACTACTGAACTGTTCATTAAGATAATATTTATTCAAGCACATCAGCAAGCAATATCATTTCCATGGAAAAGTGGTCTCATCTAGTTTCACCTCTGCAGGCCCGTCTCAGCTAGCCGTCAACAAGTTAACTGCAAGAGCTCCACCAGACGAGAGTGTGCCCTTTTTCCTTCGTACATAGTGTTTATACATTTCATTTCACATTCGGGCTGGGTGGTGCCCCCCCCCCCCCCTATGTAGTAGTTTTCCACTTGTCCGTACAAAATCCGTTGCAGCTGCTCGTTAGCATGGCCTTCAATTCCTCTCCTGTGTGGGTGCTGAGAGTCTATGTATGTTATCAGTTTGAGTGTCCTGCTAGCGTCTCGTTCCCATGGTGATATCATACTTTGTGAGCAGAGCATTGTGTCAGTGTCCTTATCAGAATGTCTTGTTATCAGAATGTCTTGTGAAAACACAACTATTGAAGTTACACAGTAATATTAGGATTCGATTTACAAGTTAGAAGTATAGTATAGAAGAATAGACTTATCATTAATCATTAGTTATGAAAGTATAAAATCAGTACAGAAAAATAGAATATCATAACAGCAGGTGTACAATGGTTGTTAGCACATAGGTAAAAATAAGTAATTTATAGGCAGTTTGAATCATAAAACGTTCTTTTAGTCAGGAGCTTGTCTTCTTCTTGTCGCTCAAAAACAGAACCTCTCTTTTGGCTTTGCGTGACCTTCCTATTGTTCTCAACTGACCGCATTCACATATTATTTAAATGAGCACATAGTACATGATTTATCACTTCTAGTGATTTTAATACAAATTCCCAACACTTACAGTATATATGCTTTATTTTGATACATGCACACAATGTTTTTTAGGCAGCAAAACGGAATGACTGCATATTCATTTAGGTTGTACATTTGATTAAAGTCTATTATTCAATAGTTTGTTCATGATCTGATGATGATGATGATGATGCATTGTTATAGTTGGAGTGGCTAACAGGGGTAAATATGTTATGACGTCTTTTGGAAAAGTAAGCTAAAGATGCAATGGGTATGATGTTGTTTTGCAGTGTGGCAACCAAAGTGAAGACTGTGCTCCAGCACGTGCGGAGCAATTAGAGAAATGGGCAGGCCTCTCACATAACTCCTGTGATGTCACTATCACCACCAACTTGTTTCAATATAACTCTAGTACAAAACTAGTACGGTAGTACAAATCCTTTCTTATGGTAAATTCGTCGCCTAGGAAACACACCCCCACTTTATATGGTGAGCTATGCTGTGCTTGTGTAACTGACCTTCAAAGTCATTGTGAAGCTCCAACAACTGCTTGTAACTGGGTAGTATTAAGTAGTACGAAATGAAACTACATAATGAAATTCTTAGTGGCCTCTATAGGACATTAAATTGCTCACGAACCAAATACACTTTGGCCTAGTAAACATGTAATAGGTTTCTATGTTCTATAATGCAAATATGGTATTATACCTTTTACTTCTCAGTTAGGGGCCATCACACTTTATAACTTACAAATATCTAATTATGGCAGCAGTTCTCGATTGTTTATGCGAACATTTAGCATTTGCCCCATTACTTCTGGATCTCATCTGATTACAGAAACACAAAAACATCAAATGGACAATAGATGAACAAGATATTTATTAAATATAATCTTAAAATTACTTCAGTATGACAGATCAGTATGATGGAACAAAAGATGTTCACAGATGGCATTAAAGGGTTACAGAAGTCACTGATGTGGGTGTATGTTACAAACATGCGCAACACATGTCCATCCTGAAGCACTACCACCTCTCCCCTATGTTTCTCAATGAGATACCAAAATACCTAAAGAAAACCCTGCCTATAGGCCTACCCACACTCTGCAGAAACTCTCAGTTACAGCATAGTCAACAGCTCAGCAACAACAGATACACTGGGGATATAGATCTAAATCTGACATCCATTGCCAATAACTATTGCCAATAACTATTGGCAATGGAGCAACATTTGGGATCACTTCATTTTGTTTTCCTATCATGACACCCTTGTTCCTGGAAAGTGATGCAAGCCATTGTGGTACGGTGTTGTGACACAGCACACCATCAGATTTGACTGAAAGATATTGTGTTTAGAGTTATAGATTGTGGGTGCAGCAATTATATATACACACGCTGCTTGCCACATGTTCTTGTTACCTCATGTACCTTACCATCATAAGAAGTGTAAACTTCCCTCCCTCCCTCAAAATGTACAGTTCCTTCAATGTCTCCATTACCAACTAAACATCTAGTGTGAAACCCCCAAAACTCAATGCAGTGCACTACAAAGCTTTGTTCAAAACAAGAAGGCCATCTCTACTTGGTGGAGCTGTGTACAGTTAATTTGTGCATGGGTGAGGGGAAATGGAAAAACTACACTGGAATGTCAACTCTAGAGGTTAGGAGAGGTGGGTTAGTGCATTATATCTCTGGTGCTATCACTGGGACCATTTTGGCTGTGCTATCTGTCCTCAAGCTTCTCTCTCTCTCTCCCTCCCTCCACTCTCACAACATTCTCTCAGCCAGAGCAAAAAGATTTCTCAGGACGAGCTGCACTCGTTTTCCATTTGCGAAAATAATAACGATTTAACACATGCAAATTCGCTTTAGAAAAATATGAGACAACGGATGGTTATGTCTTGTCTTTTTGATGTATATCATATTTTCTTACTCATTTTAACTATTATACGACTGAATATTTGAGTTTCAGCAATTTTTTATAAGGAAATACTACATACATATCAGAGGACCAAAATAGAGAGAGGGAAGGTTGACAGATCTGCGGTGTGGTCACCCCCACCTAACCCTTCCACACCCCCAACCTCATTCTCAGGGGAGGAGGGTGGATGGCTAAGAGGGTAACATTTCTGTAACATCATCACAATATTTGCACATTGCCACAACATCACAGTAGGATTGTAAGATGTCTGTTTCCTGGGGATCCCACAAGCCCACAAGAGTGAGGACAGAAATGGGAGGAGAAGAGCGAAGGGAAGGGGTGGGTGTAGTGTGTTGGACCCTGCAGGTCAAGGCTGAAGGGCAGGCGGTCAGTCGAATGAGATGAGCTGTGCCTCTGCGCTTCCTGGGATGGCCTGGGGTTGCTGCTGCTGCACCTGCTGCTGAGGGCCACCAGGAGGAGCCATCTACACACAGAGACACAAACAAGAATGCTGAGAGGCGCTCGCTGATACAAAACACAGCTACACCACAAACATGCCAAAATGTCAGTTTGTCAGAGGTAAACGACAACTCATTGCGTATTCTGGTTTATACTGTTTGAGCGGAGGGAGAGAGGAAGCCATGAGCTCACCTGCTGCTGGTACATGGGCTGCTGGCCTTGCATGTAGGGCTGTTGGGGGGGCATGTTGGGGTCTTGACCGGGCAGTGCTGACATCATGTTCTGCATGGCGTACGGCTGGTAGCCCATGTAGCCCATGCCATTGGTAGGGGGTGCCTGTGGCATAGGGGGCATACTCTGGGCCTGGGACACGACGTTCTACAAAGGAAAGAGACCAGCATATCATTAAAGAGACCAGCATATCATTAAAAAAACACGCTAATGGACGTCTGTTGACCAAAACATCGGCATCTTCCCCAGATAAATACACTGCGTTCCAAATTATTATGCAAATGATATTTTTCTCAGATTTTCCTAAATAGTCGATGCAAATGACAATCAGTATAATTTTCAAGTCATCAACCGTTAGAGTATAATTCAAATTGTATTGAACAAACCTCCTAATGATGACAGTATTTTTTAAAAAAATTAAAAACTCAAAATGCACTGTTCCAAATGATTATGCACAACAGAGTTTCAAAACATTTTATAGGTTGTAAAGAACTAAAAATGGTAATTTGATGAATTTAGGGTTAGGAGGTCATATTAGGAGGTCATATTTACTGAAATCAAAAGCTATTTCAAACAAAAACATCTTAACAGGTCAAGTTACATGTTAACATAGGACCCCTTCTTTGATATCACCTTCACAATTCTTGCATCCATGCCTATAGCAGCCAATGACACAGAGGTATTCTTTGCAGCATGACAGTGGGCTCAGAAATACATGAAGACTAATTTCCAAACAGTCTTGTTTACTGATGAGTGCCGTGCAACCCTGGATGGTCCAGATGGATGGAGTAGTGGATGGTTGGTGGATGGCCACCATGTCCCAACAAGGCTGCGACGTCAGCAAGGAGGTGGCGGAGTCATGTTTTGGGCCGGAATCATGGGGAGAGAGCTGGAAGGCCCTTTTAAGGTCCCTGAAGGTGTGAAAATGACCTCGGCAAAGTATGTAGAGTTTCTGACTGACCACTTTCTTCCGTGGTACAAAAAGAAGAACCGTGCCTTCCGTAGCAAAATCATCTTCATGCATGACAATGCACCATGTCATGCTGCAAAGAATACCTCTGTGTCATTGGCTGCTATAGGCATAAAAGGAGAGAAACTCATGGTGTGGCCCCCATCTTCCCCTGACCTCAACCCTATTGAGAACCTTTGGAGCATCCTCAAGCAAAATATATATGAGGGTGGGAGGCAGTTCACATCAAAACAGCAGCTCTGGGAGGCTATTCTGGCATCCTGCAAAGAAATTCAAGCAGAAACTGTCCAAAAACTCACAAGTTCAATGGATGCAAGAAATGTGAAGGTGATATCAAAGAAGGGGTCCTATGTTAACATGTAACTTGACCTGTTAAGATGTTTTTGTTTGAAATAGCTTTTGATTTCAGTAAATATGACCTCCTAATATGACCTCCTAACCCTAAATTCATCAAATTACCATTTTTAGTTCTTTACAACCTATAAAATGTTTTGAAACTCTGTTGTGCATAATAATTTGGAACAGTGCATTTTGAGTTTTTTATTTAAAAAAAAAATACTGTCATCATTGGGAGGTTTGTTCAATACAATTTGAATTATACTCTAACGGTTGATGACTTGAAAATTATACTGATTGTCATTTGCATCGACTATTTAGGAAACTCTGAGAAAAATATCATTTGCATAATAATTTGGAACGCAGTGTAGGAAGTAGCAAGAAAGTCAGTGTGCTCAAGTTTTTCCTTTTCAACATTTATATCATTCAACATCTTTTGGCCTGGTTCGTGCCGACTGAACACGACCCTGGTTTGAAAGTCAGCCTCCTTTTACCTGGTAGCCCTGTGTGGGCGTGGGCTGGTAGTTAGAGTAGGCAGGACTGGTGGTGGGTGGAGCCTGGCCAGGAGGTGCAGGCTGGCCATTGGTGCCTGCTGGCTGGTACATGTAGGCATTCACCATGTTGGGGTCTAGAGCCGGGAGACAAACAAGACGTTAGTCCATAGAAGACTCCTACACGCGACAACATTATTCTGGCACGTCAAATAGTATTAAAGACATCAAGCTTGCTTTTATTCTTTGAATTGGATTATTTTGCCACTGATGTAAAACACATAAGCAAAGAGATTTTTTTTTTTTTTTTCAACCACCAGGCTTGACACTCTACTGCCCTACTCACCTGTGGGGGGCATGGCCTGGTATTGCCCAGGCCCAGGCTGCCCAGGCTGGTTCATGTAGACATTGTGCATGGGCGACCCTTCCACTGATCCAGCAGGGCTGAAGGTGCCAGGGTAACTGGGGGGGCCGGCAGGCTGGTACACCACGCCTCCTGCCACATTGGGGGGCAAAGACTGCATCTGCACATCAGAACAAAGCGGATAAGAGGAGAGGTTCATAAAACATAGCGCATTTTACAACATTTGAGAAAAATACAATGATCTCTAAACGGAGGGTAGATGTATGCAGAACATAGTGTGGATCCTCCATAGTGTACGGATCTCTATGGTGTACCTGGGCGTAGGGCAGAGAGAAGGCGGGCATCTGGGCCCGCATCTGGATGGTGTGTTTCTGCTGTTCCAGGCGCATCTGCCTCTCTTTCTCCTGCTCCTGCAGACGCTGGATGGCCAGCTGCCTCTGCATCTCCAAGTACTCCTGAAACACAGAAACGACGTCAGCCACACTTCCACCACGCACCAGCTCCTGTGACTCAACCCCCTTCTCCTTGGTATGGCAAATTCGGAGCTTGAAAATCGTTCAAATCACGGTCAAGGTCAATAATATTCCCATTTCATGAGTCGCCTTCAGGATACAGTTGTGTTAGGGCTTTCACACCGGCAAAGAACCGTGCCGGTTCGCGTTCGTGTTCGGAAACCTCCGAACGTTGGCGCTGTCTGGCGAACGAGCCCGCGTTCATATCCGTTCATACCAGTGTATGAAAGCGGGCTCGTTCGCCAGACAGCGCCAACGTTCGGAGGTTCCCAAACGCGAACGCGAACCGGCACGGTTCTTTGCCGGTGTGAAAGCCCTATCAGTAAGTCTGTGTCCGGTTCTTCTTAGGGCTTTCCCTCACCTGTTTCTTCTGCCTCATGATCTCTAGTTTCTGCGCCAGCTGGATCTGCCTCTGTCTCTCTGCCTCCTCTGCGGCGCGACGCAGCTTCTCTCTGTGTTCGTCCCGCAGGGCGTTGAGAGCGGCCCGCGCGTCTCGCACCTGAGCCAGCTTGTCCTGCAGCCCCTCGTAGTACACTGCCAACGGACGTGGAGAGATGGGTTCAGTTGGTGACACGTTACTGTTAGACAGACAGACACAGACACACAGACACACAGACACACAGACACAGCTAGTACTCACGTCTCTTCTCATCCAGCTGGTTAAGGATGTCCAACAGTTGCGGGTGCATGTTGTTGATGGACTGGAAGAGTGAGAGCACGGCACTGTCGTTGGTGATGCTGCGCCCACGCATGTGGTTGCTCTTCATGCGGTTCAGGAAGGTGGTGACGGCGTTCTGCAGCGCCTTCAGGAACTGCTCGTGGTTCTCCTCCGACTCTCCATTCTGGTACTGCTGCTGTGGAGAAGGAGGATAGGAGGACAACGGTCACTCAGGAAAAAATTGATTTGTCGATCCATCCAAATCAAGCTATTTCTTAGTACACTTGCGTCAACATACCTCCACTATGTTGACAGGCTGGACAGGGACATGAGCAGGGACATGAGCTTCCACAGGCTGGCTGATTGGCACTGACACTGGAGCAGGCTCAGGCAAGGCCACAGGGGCAGGGGCAGACGGGGTGGGACTCTTGCGCACCTCTTCCTGTTTCTTCTCCCAGTATGTCCTGTTCAGGTAGCGTGCCAGCTAGAATGGGACAAGCCATATATTCTTAGGTATGCACTGTGAAGCCATAACTGATGTATATAGTTCTGTGTTTAAAGTTATAATGGTTTCAAATGATGAGCAAGAATAGTATTGGCCTCTGCAATATCATACAGAAAGCTTCCAAAACTCAGTGTCAGAGTATTGACTAAGGCCTTACCTCTGGGTCCACATCTTCAGCAGAGGGGGCAGAGGAGTTCTGCAGAGGACATAGATAATATACAACAAATACATAAAGCATACAAATATAGCATTTCCATTAAAACAGTAAAGCCCATACTGGAGTAAATACAGAGTAAATCTGAAAGAGAGGAGTGAACCTTACCACTGGAGAGGCGTAGAGGTTGCTGACTGGTGGGGCTGAGGAGGTCACTGGGGTGGGCTCAGCTTTGGGGTAGACCGAGTAAGAGGTCTTCTGCTTCTGTAGACACATCATGTTATTTTCTTCTAGTTGCCTACCTTTTTTTAAAATAAAATGTAAAATGAAAGGGGGGGGGGAAAACATGTCATTGCTGTGTGTGATTGAATAACTCACCATCCTCTCCTTCTCTTCAGCCTCACTCTGGGATAGGGCGATGGCCAGCTGAAGCTCCTCCTCCTCCTGCAGTGCTGCTTCGTCCCGTTTGGGGGGCGTCTGGTGAGACAGGGCAGTGAGATGAGGCCCAGCCAGGGAGAGAGCAGGGGAGGGAATGGAAGGGCCGTAGGAAAGGTCCCAGGGAAGGCAAAGCAAGGATGGACAATAGGACAGGTTCAAAGGGGAGAGGAGGGCAAAGGAAGGGTATACGAGAGATGAGCAACTACAGAAGTACAAGACACTACACAGCCATCCCCACTAGGGCTGCAACAACGAATCGATGAAATCAATAAAAATCGAATGCCATTATCGATTCGTCGTCGTTTTTTTTTTATTTTTTTTTTGTCGGGTTTTGTTTCCATAACAAACCTACTTTCTGTTGACGCACGCCACGCTGTCTTGCGGCCGGTGTAGGCATCGCGAATCATAGCGCTACCTATGGCCGGAAAGGGCAGAACCTATGACCGGAACCGGAAAAGTGGGAAAATCTGTCTGAAGTGAAGCTGTCTGCTGTCTGCTGTCAGGACATGCTAGTGAGTTAGCTAGCAGGGTTAGCTCGCTGCTGCCGCTAGCTGACTGTCACTACGCTGCTCGTCCAGCTGTAGTCTGCGTAGCTGTGCTGAGAACCAGAGGAGGGTTACAGCTAACTTCCTATTGTTTTATTATATAAGTCCTGCTGGGCTCAGCCCTTCCATGGTCTCCTGCTCTCCATGCAAATGCGTTAGTGTGAGTTCTGGCGAAGCGTCAGCTAAATGACTGTAATGTAATGCGATAGCCAGTGAGTGTTTGCTCGCATTCATGAATTCAATATTGCATGACAAGTGTATTTAGCTAGCTGGCTAACGTCAGTGGTAGAGCAGAGGTGATAAGCTAAAGGCTAGCTAGTGGTAGCCTACCAAGCTACCCGTGAGTTAGAGTGAGGCACTGACTGTCGCCTAGCCTATTGTATGGAGTGAGAGGACACATTGCATTGTTTTGGAGCATATCTGTTATATAAAAACATTAGTGTCTTGTCTGTAGCCTATATTGCACTTTGGGTTACTGACCTTTACATTAAGCAAAGTTATTACCTAAAACAATGCATGTATTGAGCTAGAGTTCAACTACTTTATTGAAACAATCTACCTCCATAGTCCATGGCCTGTTGTTATACTTGATGTAGCAAAGCCTTTTTTATTTATATTATTTTGTATTAATACTTATTCATTTTGCACATGTATATGTATAGGCCTGGCTGATTTAGAAAACATAAAATAAAATTTGCAAAAGAAATCTTTGTTTTCTGCTTTTTTTTGTATCCGATTAAGCGAAAAAATAATCGGCAGATTAATCGATTATCAAAATAATCGTTAGTTGCAGCCCTAATCCCCACAGCTGCTCTTATAATGGACCCATAACGAAGCTGTCATTTCCCACTGGGTTGAGGAGAGGGGACTAACAACCACACACTGGAACATTATTAATAGTATGTTTGCACATAATCTTAACGGTTAACAAACTACAACCCCCCCAGATAACTAATTGTTTAGATAGGGACAGCCAGGAAGCACACTCAGGAGCATCAAAGTTAGATGGCATTTCTGGAGAGCCACTGTGCTATAAGTCATCTCTATGTCCACTGAAAGTCTGCCACGGTCATAAGAGGTGGATCTTTTGAAAAAAAAGCTGTGTAATTTTGATGCCCCATGTCTGTACCCAGTGCGTGGCATGCATTTACTTACTGTTTCCTGGACCACTACCTGAGACTGCTGGGACAGTGGGCTGGTCAGGTACTCCGGGGGCAGCTCGGCGGGCCCTGGGGTTGCAGGCTTCCCCTCGGCTTTCCTAGGTGGGGGAGAGAGGGAGGGGTGGCTGGTGAGGAGAAGGGATCAGAGGGGACAAACAGCTTGGTCAATCAACAGAGGTCCCAAACAAACCAATGCATACTTGTGCAGGATTATATTATGACTATAGTATGTTGGTGAAAAGTATCAACCGATTCTCAGAACAGTTATAGAAGCTTATGAAACATTTGTTTTTCATTACTGTGGAAAGCTTCAAGTACAGGTTATCCTTATCCAACATAAACACATGATAGAGTGGAATACAGGGATCTGGCTGATCTATTGTGAAGTCTGGGCACTCACTTGTTGAGGAGCTCAAAGCAGGGCTCACAAACACGCACTTCCTTCTCGATGCCAAACTTTGGAATGGTGGAGTACTTAGAGGAGCACTTTCCACAGAAGATCTGACCACAGGCACGGCAGTGGTGCTGGAGAATGAGAAAGAGGACGTCAACAGTGCATGCCAACACAAAAACAAGACACTCATTCATTCACAATTGGGGAAAAAAAACACAACAGACCCACAGATCCATGCTTTCTAACCATCAGACAATGCTTTTTGCTGCACTTACCTTTCGAGTCATGACTCCAAACTGAACTCGACACCTGTGGCACTCCTCTGCATCCACCCAGTCTGGAGCCTGCATGGGCAGACAAAGGTATCACACACCTCGAAAGAAGCCAAGTTCTCTAAATGATGACGCTCCTTCGTCTTTCAAAGCTAATAACCAAAAAATAAGGTATAGGGATAGAACTGTCTTCTTACTCTCTCTGCTGCAAACATGGCATCACTCTCCTTGAACTCAGGAAACACATGGCCTGAAAGAAGAAGCAGACATTGAAGATCTATTGACTGCTCACTTGTCGGAGCACAGCACCGTTGATAAGACAGAGTGTGAGGACATTCTTTGGCTAAAAAACGCTGAAAAACCCCGACTGGAACCAGAAGGACTGGTTACCAGCACATTACCCCTGTCCTTCACTGCACAGGCTTCAGGGTTAATTTCAAAGTGCTCCTTATTACATTGTAAGCCCTTCACGGCTTGGCTCTATCCTACTTGGCTGATGTCATTCAGCCTTATATACCAGTCCGTGCTCTGGGGCAGGAGTTTGAATCATCCCCAGGATCATTCAAATGGCGGGTCTTTCTCTTACACAGCTCTGACATTTTGGAGCCAACCCATGTTAGGGAGTCTGAGACGGTGAAAGCTTTTTAACCACGATGAAAGACTTACTTTTTTACCATTGTTATTACTACACTCTCATACTTACCTCTATAACTACCTTATGTGTCTGTTTTTTATCGGACATACAGTGTGTTGTGACCCTGGTGAAATGCATTTAAACTGTGATAAACTGTAAACTCACCCTCCACCTTCATGATCTGGTAGGTGTCCTGGACCACCTTGTATTTGGGTTCGTTTCGGAAGGCGTGGGCCCAAGCTTGGATCAGGTACAGGATCTTGTTCCTGACGTTGGGCTCAGTCTATTTCCCGGGGAAACACATATATAGTATAAAGACAAATATCATACAACAAACCCATATTAAAACCATGACCATTATAAACACACAACTAAGCTATCCGTCCTCCCAACATGTCACTAAGATACATGTTTTATATTCCTAAATTTAAAAACTCATAGAAATATATCGATATTAAATGAAGAAGAAGTTAGTTCTAACCTTGCCAAACTGATTTTTTGTAGAAGAAAACTTGCCAAGTCCTATGAGTCTCAGGATGAAGACCAAATATACATTCCTTTTCAGTCTCTTATTTCTATGCAAAAGCTAAATTGCCAATTGTTTTGGTTTGGTTTCTCTCGGGAGTCCCTTGGTGGGAAGTCCCTTGGTCTGAGCAGAAACAGCATGTGACCAATCAATGACATCACCAGGAAGTCAAAAGCAGCATGAGTCACCTGACAAGGGTCATCCAATCATAAGATTGCAAACTCATAGTATAATTAAGACGGCTTATGTTTGGATCCCCTCCCTTGTTGGATGACTCAGGCATCTCATGCTGCCTTTGACTAAAACAGGCCACTTTCAGACTGTAGTACAGAGGGATTATCAAGCTAATACACAGGGGGGAATGGTGATAAGGCTTCCAGCCAAAACAAGCTCAGATAAATAACCCACACATAGCCTTCATAAACACACACAAAGTTGTTGACAATAAAGCTGATTTCAGCATAAGTGACCCCCCCCCTACATCAAAATGTTCTTTCCCTTGTTGTTACAGCTGATCTAGGGTAAGTGTTGTCAGCTGGTTGACTGTTGGCCTAATTTTAGATGCCTCCTCTAGCCTACTGGACCTCAACAATTTGTGTCGGGCTATGAGCTCAGAAAGATGGGACAGATGAGAGTTGAATGGGGGAGGGGGTGCACAGGGGTGAATCTAGAGATAGTCACCTTGAGAAGGTCCTTCAGCTCCTCCATGGTCTGCTTACTGGCCACCTCATCATGGATTGTCTGGCCACAGTTCTTCACTACTGATTCCAGGACCTGATGGGTGGATAGGTGAGAACTGTTATCATGACCCTCAGAAAGAGAAGTCTGTCTTTTAAATAACCCAGTTAGAGCAAATCAATGCATTTGTCGGCATACTCACCTCAAGGGCATAGAGGGCCACGTGTGGGTTCTTGTCATTGAGCTTCTTCTTGATGGCGCCAATCGCATACTTCGCCCTGGAAACAGACATTGGTTTGAGAAACAATACACACAGACCACTTCTCAGGGTGGCCTACCAGACAGCTCAGTGCTAATATACAGTTGAATCATGAAAATGAATGTTCGCTGTTAGTTCCCAAAGCTTGAGGTAAGGGGCACAGAGAAGGTGGACTAGGTACTCACTGAGTGTCACCTTGGCGAATAAGGTCACAGATCTGCAGGATAGACTCCCAGTCTGTCTCCAGCAGCAGTTGACTGGTGGCTTTATCTGTGGAAGAGAAGAGTAGGGCTTCAATGTCTCACTGGTCTTTTCAAATTATCTAACTGAAACCCAACATACAACCAGATCAAATGGCCTTTACTCTAATAGTCAAATTGTGTTTGTTAAAATATGGTACTAGTTATCATGCAAAATCACATGCCATATCACACCTCTCTAATAATGCATTTTCCATTTCCCTCAGAACAAGGTTAGTGCAAAGGCCAGGCATTCTCTACCTGGGTTATGTAAGCCTACCCAACAGAAATGTGCTTGTGCTCATGGAGGTACAGATGCATATCATTAATTTATTCAAATTCAATAACCAAGAAAGATGTATCCAATATGATTAACAAAAAAACAGCACGGTTGGGAAAACACGTACTGTAGATCTTCACATATTCAACCTGTTCACTGTGATAGAACAACATGACTCAAGTTATTCACAGGTTGAAATGGAGTAAGAGTGACATGGTTCTTTATCAGCTATTTGTTCGATTAGGCCAATTTAGCAAATGTCACTGACTTGATTATTGCTGACCAGTTAGGCCTATCTATGCTATCTAGGACACACATGTCTTGATCAAGAGAGCAAACCCACACAGCTAGCCTAGGCTAGGGTGACAATGTGGTGTGGGGTGACCTTAGATAACATAACAAATCAACTGAGGGATGATCGTTTCATTGGTTCAGATGTAGCAGGGTAACTAACGTTCATGAGACAACATGTCAGAAGGACAACGGTGGTGACGTTGACAAACGGCGTGAACTGTGAACTGGGTGAACTGATCGCGGGCTATCGTAGCTAAGATTGGTCTCCTGCAAGCCAACTCACAGAATGTGATTTTAATCTTCTGGAACTGATGAAAACAATGAATCAAGACAAGAGTGGATGAATTAGTCAATTGTCTGATGGGCGGCTAGGTGCGCTGCGGCGACCAGGACCAGACAGCAAACCAGTTTAAACAAAGATCATGTTAACATCGGGGCGCAGCGCAAAAACCCCACCACCATCATCCTCATCCTCCTCATCCTCATCAGCTGCTGAGTCGGTTAGCTTAGCTAACGTAACTTGCTAGCTGACCGTGTACGCCCAGATACAATAACATGTTGACATTCAAAACCGACAAAGAAGGAGCTTCAGTAGACGGAGTAACTAACGTGTTATGAACAAACGGAACACGTTAGTTTATCTGAAGCACACGATAAACGGCGATTGACAAACACAGGCCTCGACCTGGTCGCTAAGCTGAGTGCCACAGCCCATCACGTCTGTCAAAACAACACGCCAAAACATCGCACTGAAAACGATCTACGACAATCGTGCGCGACACTTGAATTCAATCTTACCGAGGAGCCTCTCAAATGTACCGCCGCCTTTTCCCATGGTTGATCCAACGATTCCGAATAACAAAGAAGGTGTAATAATTGGTCAACCAAGGCAATGATGTTTTTTCGTCTAGCTTGCTAGCTGCTACTGGGCAGAGCCAGCTGTAAAAGTTGTTTGTACTTCCTCCTTCCCGTGTCGTAGGAGTCGCCGTTCCCTGTTCCTTTCTGCCCCCTACAGGCCAAAGAGGACGAGACACTTCTTCTTCTTCTTCTGTTGGATTTAACGGCAGCTTGCGTCTACTGTCAGGACAAGATAGTTGAAAAGTTATGAGTTCTATCATGAGTATTTATTTTTGAAGGGCTTTGATAGTCATCAGTTGTTTTCACAGATTATTTGTTTATTTACATTATCTGTTTTCTATTGTTGGTAAATATGTAAATACGTAAATAAATTTGATTTAATAAAATAAAAAAATGATATTAATATTGAAACTGCAGATTATTAATTATTAATCTCTGATTATTGGAGAAGGGGTAGGATTAAATAAGATTATGCTTCTTCCTACTCCTTTTCGGACATGTTAAGTAAATAGTGTTTTTTGTTTTGTTTTGTTTTTTCTTGTTTTTGTTTTGTTTTTTGTTGTTATAACTATTTTGTTGTTATACTATTTCACATGTTCGAAATAAAGCTTTCATTCATTCATTCATTCATTCATTCAAAACAACATAACGTGAATAACAGGCAACGTGTGGTTCTGCAGAGCATTTGACCATGATAATATTCAAACCTTTCAATAATGAATCAGTCAATAATGGGCTCAGATCACAATGTTGGTCCAACAGTAATTTGTTGCATAAAGGGATCAATAGACAAAATAAAAAAAATACATATTTAGTTTGTAGCAAAGCTGCGATATGCATGGCAGACATATTCAAGTTTGTGAGTCATGAAGTGTGGTCTGGGTCTATATCTCTCAGTACATATTATAGGCATGTCTCCCTGTTCTATCACTCTTTCAAATCATCAGTGTCGAAGGCCTACTTAGGTCATATTAGTCACTACCTGGTACTCCGCACACTGGGGGCTATTGTTATTGTAGTGCTGCTGATAGTCTCTCTACAGTGGCATTGTGTTGCTCTCTTCTACGGTTAAGAATGGACAGAGAGACTAGGAAGGGAGCCAAGACTGTCGTCATCAGTATAAGAGACAATTTATAAACAACTGTAATGTATGCATGGGTTGAGTACAAGATTGTGTGAAAATTGAGTGAGAATTTACTTTTGAAAATGTGTTTAAAATATGCCTCAAATATGAGGCTTTATATGAGACTATTACATTAGGTTGTATTAGGCTATATAACCATGGCAATTTCTTGATTCTTACATGTAATGCACATTGAGAATGTGTTGTAGCCTAGACCTAACTTTAAACTACAGCCTATATGACTTATTCAAGTGTATTCTGGTGCTTGTTGGTTTTGTATGCAGAACAGAACTTTCAAAATTGCCAATTTGACCATAACAGCTGAGCTAAGTAGTGTAGAATCTAAAGGATCTCAACTATGTCTCATGAATAAAGATTACGCTACATACTGAGGCCTGGAACAACCCACATGACATGCTTAGACACACACACACACACAGACACACAGACACAGACACACACACACACACACACACACACACACACACACACACAAACACATACACACACACACACACACGCACACACACACATTTTGAATGGAGAGCTGTGTGCAGTTTTCCATTTAATAATGCACTGAATCAGCAGTTTAGAAAGTTGACCTCAGATCTTATGGAAAGTATACATTGCCCTCTATTGTCATTCAGCAGTGGGGGAGTAGATCGCTTGAACCCAATGATGTCAGCCAAGCATTGTGAGCCTACAGCCTGGTTTTGCTGTACTTTCTCTTAAGACTTCTGGAGTCTTTGATATCTGAACACATTACAATACCACATAGAGCAATCCTTTACAATCGTCAGTATGGGAGAGCAGAGACAGGAGATAGGAGATGGGAGATGGAGGATCGGTGTTGGGGTGAAAGACCATTCACTCACACTTTCCAACAGTATGACACCACACACACATATACACATGTCCCCATTGTTCTATTGTTCTGCTCCAATCTGCACCACTCACAGTGGTGACCACATGAACAAGATCTCCCATTGCTATACTGCAATGCTAAGACATTTGCTCTTTAGTCATGGTTCATGATTGTTAAGGTTTAGAACGAATGTATGTTTTTGTCCAAGATACATAAATTCACACAGAGTATTGCGTTGAGGAATTGGAAGACTGAAGACTTTATTGTGTTTCACACTGACAGACAGAGAAATAGGTTATCGGAGGACACAGGGCATGAAATAACAAAACGATTTCACCTGTCCCTTCTCAGCCTCCTATACGACTTTGACTAATGACAAAACACCACCGAGTAACATTAAATATCAAAGTATTAAAAGGAGTAATACTAAGAGAGAACAAAAAAAGGTATTTCAATTTTCAGTTGTCAGGGATGGATTCATGGGACTAGGGGTGTTGTTTTGTGCCATTCAGACGTAACCTTTGACCTGTGCAGCAGGTGCTCTACGGGGGCTACTATCCCCACTACTGAATGTAGGAGATGAGGGGATGCCTGGAGGGGCCGACCCAGCATAGAGCAGACAGCCTCCAATCAGCATGAGAGCAGACGCCCCCCAGCCCAGGTAGAGGGCAGGGCCCAGCTCACGCTTATGTGGGGCGGCCACGTGGGGGTCGTAGAAATCCCTGATGATGGAGTGGGCAGTCCAGCAGATGGGCACAAGGTAGAGGAACCCCGCGATGGCAAAGCAGGCACCGGAGATGCGGGCGATGCGGGCCTTCAGACTATTTTGCCCTATGCACTTAGTGCACTTGACCCCCACCACGCCCAGGGACAGAGACAGGCCACAGAGCAGGACCGATAGCACCGTGAGGCCCCGGGCAGCCTGCATGTCGCTGGGCAAGGCCAACAAGCTGTCATACACCTTGCACTGGATTTGACCTGTACTCTGCACTATGCAAGTCATCCACAGGCCCTCCCAGATGATCTGTGCCGTCACTATGTTGTTCCCGATGAAAGCAGTGACACGCCACAGGGGCATGGCACACACTATGGCCCCGCCCACCCAGCCCA
This sequence comes from Nansenia antarctica, assembly GCF_963989245.1. NCBI lineage: Eukaryota > Metazoa > Chordata > Actinopteri > Argentiniformes > Microstomatidae > Nansenia > Nansenia antarctica. The sequence goes on along the minus strand of NC_137675.1, from coordinate 64,989,189 downwards.
CTATGGACAGGACCAGGCCCAGTAACTGCATGCCTGTGGTTGCCATGGCTACCGGTGTCGTCTGATTTGGCTGGGTTCCTCTCTACTATAACACGGTAGTTAATGGGGCGTCAGTCTTTCTATTGGTCTCTCAGAGCCCAAAAAATAGTCCCAAGGAGCAGCGAGGCAAGCACATGAGAGTCTGAACACCTGGAAAAGTGATTTTCTTCTCTTCTTATTCCTCTACCTCTGTTTAAAGGGGATGTTTAGGCCAACTGGGGGAAGACAAGGGCAGGTATCCTAAGAGCAAGACAGGGAAAAGCAATGGTTATCGATTTGACACACTTGTGTAACTATACAAATAACATTGTAGACCATAATTGTAGCAGCAAATGTAATTATTCCATCACTGTAAATAGCAGTCTATCTGTCTATTACTGTATTTCTGATCCCGATTAACATACCATTAATATAGAATCAAAAGAATCATGGTGCTTATGTTTATCATAAATATTTGGAAACATGCTGGGAGGTCAGTGGATTCCAGTAAGGAGCAGAGAGAATGGCTTCCTTTGACACCGCTGTGGGTGTCAAACTACGCCTGGCCGGGCGAGTGGATTATCTCAGAAAAACATGAGGAGTTTCTGAACACAAGCAGCTTTCATGGGAGCTGATAGAGTGGGCTAAGAGGACCCGTGTCTGTTTATTGCTGTTTTCAATGGCAATCTCTCGCCAATATTGTTACTATATAAACTATCAGCTTGATTATTAATCAATACTTCTGTCAGTAGATCTGATCAAATTGAATATAAGAGGATACAACTCCAAATGTTTTTGTTTGGCTTCACCTCATGACACAAGTTACATGACACACATGACACACATTGTGGTAAAAACACAGAGCATAACATACACAAACTAAACATACTAAACATAAAAAACATCAGTGCAATGGGATTACAGAATTTTCAAAGACCTACGACATGCCACTGGCAAGAGATTTTCAATCTTGAGATGAAATATTTAATTTTGACTAGGTACACTGTATTGTTGACTGCAAGTTTTAGTATGTTGAACTGTAGACAATGAAACAAATGATACATGTTAAGTTACCTCAAAGGTTGTTTTCTTGACTCCCTCTGCTCCTCTTCTGAGTGCTCCTCAGACAACTGGAGTTTCTTCAGTAGTCCAGTGGTTCTGGAGGTCAGAGAATTGGATGCTCAGAGCTGGTTGAGGAGGGCCCAGAAAGTTCAGCTCGATCCACAGGTAAACTTCAGAGCAGTAGAGGATCTCAGAGGTCAGGTGAGCTCTAGCAGAGGGGTGAGCTTCAACACCCAGGACTGAACTGGAGAGAGGGCTGCCCTCTGGGATGCCAGCACAAGTCTGTGTGGCAGTGGGCAGAAGCACGCGCTTGTGTGCGCGCCTGTGTCAGTGTGTGAATACGTGAATGTGTCTGAGTGTGTCTCCCAGTGCCTGGTGTACAAGCACAATGACTCGCTGTTCTGCTGTTCTCTCCTCCTCGCTCCCCCGTCCCCCGTCGCCCCCTACCCCACCATCTATCCAACCCAACAACCCATTCTGTCTTCTTTTTCATCTTTTGCTCTCTTGTTCCTTGATGTGCGCCATTCTTTTCATCTCCCCTTCTCTCTCCTTTTAAACGTTTTATGGCTCTGACTGAAGTTTCTCATTGAGGAGGGTCACAGAGTGCTCTATGTTGTTCCTCCCCTTATGTAACCTCTTTTTGCATTGGATTGAAAGGGATAGCAAAGTCTAAGCTGTTTCGATCAAAAACCTGCCTATAAATGTAATCATTTGGTTTAAGGAGTTGCAGTTGTGATTCTCAACCTGCAAATCATTCTAGCCAATAAGGAAAATTCAAGTAACCAATGGATACGAAGAAAGAGTGAACCTTTAATCACTAGTCATTACTGACACGGTCATGATGACACCTTCAAGTCATTGTAATTCCTTTTTGATTGATACAACCTATGTTTTTATTTATCAATATGATGTAAGAAAAACATAGTTTTTATACAAATAATCATGATGCACTCATTATTTACACGCATTTTCAACAAATAAATAGTGACATAAGCATACAGAACAGACCACATCCCCAGACAATTCATTAATTATATTTGAACTAATAAGACCTTTTTACAGTAGGTGACTGCAGGGGAGTTCAGATGCTACATAAATTGGTGGAGATGATCAGAGGGTCAGCATTCTTGCCCCCATGCTGCCGACCAGGACTAAAGAAAGCATGGAGTCTGTCAGTAAAGGAATCTGAGAAGGTGTGGATGTGGACTCCAGTTTCTACACAGTAAAATGACACCCGCCCCTCGGAATAATCCAGAAACACACCCACTTTCGAAGGTTTCTGTTCCAGAGCCACTGGGGTGGCAGGAGAGGTGTTGGCTACATATTGACCCCCGGTCTTCAAGCTCAGGGTCCAGAAGCCATTGGCCGGGCAGACCGTGAACTTCCCCTTCCTGTTGACAGACTGTCTGGCCACACCCAGGTTCCACTCGACTTTATCTCCCACCTCCACCTCCCAGTAGTATCTCCCACTGCTGAAGGCCTCTCTGCCAAGGACATTGGCCACGCGGTCAAATCTCTTCGGGTTGTCTGGGACTTCCTGGCGCTTGTCCATTTGTCTGACCTGTTTCCTGTCCTCTGAGACAGACAGGTAGGCATGGGCTGTCTTTGGACTCAGACTGATCTCGGCTGGGTACAGGGACAAAATAAACTCATGAGTGGTATTCAAAGAACAGACAGCACCATGGCAACCAAAGATCTCTCCAAGTCAAACAGATTTACTATCGCAATTGCAAAAAAAGAGATTTGTCACGGTGTCGCTAAAAACATACCTGTGTATTTCTGTATTTTCTTCAGCTCTGCAAAATATACCGTTTCAGTAAAAATTCCACTCTTATCACATGAAAACAGGCAGTAGAAATACAAAATTCCGACACTGTATGTTGATGGAACACTGTTTTCAAACACACAAACAAACACTTTTATAATGATGTTGTTTAATGGCGTTATATGTAAAAGATAGTATGACTGACCAGATTTAGAGAGTCTGTTGACCTCCTCCTTTATCCTGCACATAAGTTCTGAGACTGCTTTTCTGCTGATTCCCACACAAGGGTCCGTTTCCATGGTGACCTTGGTCCAGTCCCTCATCTCAGAGTAGTTGATAGGTGTGATGCTCTGCAGTGTAAACAGTCAGATATGAAAATCTTATTTCTAAACCTTCTGTGGTCCTGATGTGTCAAACTCCTGTAAGTTATGCTGATGACTACATTTGATGATGTAAGGTCTACGTAGACAGACGTTCTAATATGCCTACCAATGGGACATTGTCATCACATTGTTCATCAAGTTGCTGAGACTCAGGTTCAGGTTTTTCATTCCTTAGCTCCTTGATCTCCTGTTCCAGCTCCTTCACAAGTGTCTCTACCCTTTTCTCCTCTTCTGTTTGTCTCTCCTCGATCTCTGCAACAACAGCTTTGTGGCGCTTCTCCATGGAACTCACCAAGGCCGAAAACACCTTCTGACTCTCACGCACTTCTCTTAGACAAGAGTTCTGATTGGACAAAATACTGTCATTATCCCACATCACATTAATATAAATGCTGTGTTTTGTTAGCTTTCTGGATTTCTGTTTTCTGTTTAGGTCTCACTTTTAAAAGTTGTAGGGAGTTCCTTAGTCTACCAACTTTCTGTAGTCTCTCTTGGATCATTTGGTCAACATCTACAACCTGTGTGTATGCAAGAAAGAATCATTTATGAAGAGTAAATTAATCAGATACCAGTCAGTAGGATGAACCTGCTAAAGACATTTATATCATATTTTGGAGGGAATATTCAGTGTTGTTAAGGGAATAAATAAATAAATGATTAGTGGGTTAGCGAAAAGTACCTTTTCCTCATCAGAGGGTTTCTCAGGGCGAGACTTCCTGTAGTTTTCACAGACGTCTGCCAGTATGTGATTGATGCTGAGGTCAGGCCTGGAGGCAAACTTTCTTTTACAGAGGGGACAGTAGTCAGAGTGGTGGCGAGTCCAGTAGTGGCTGAGACACTCTTTGCAGAAGCTATGGCCACAGGGTGTGCTCACAGGGTTGGTAAATATGTCCTTACATAAAGAGCACAGGAAGTGCTTTTCAGACAGGAGGCTGATGGTAGATGCCATCCCTGGAAAGGACATTTATAGACACAACTATTAGACCATCTATTAGCAAGCGGTAGTGCCGGTAGTAAAAGCAAGCGGTAGTAAAATAGATATCTAGAAGCTTAGTGAAAAGCACACATCAGAAGTCACAGATCCTTTGCTTTCCGTTTTGTTAAGTTAATTGTGTCAAGGGAAATAGAGGCGAAAGAATGTTTGTGAGGGTCTTAATCAGTGAAGTCATTGTCTTCATGCATACATTGTCAATCATACTTTCAAGATGAAATCACAGGGTTGGATTCATCTTAAGATGTCACACTACTTTTAAGCACACCACCTAAGGACAGGGACAGGGTTTTATCAAGATTGCCTCTTACGTAACCCAAGAGTGGAGGACTATCCAGCAAAAGAGTGGGGACAAGTGGCAACCATTTCCCGAAAGACAGGAGAGGAAGTCTAAACACCACTGAGGCAGGCTCCCAAAACAAACTATACTGTATAAAGATGTCCTTGAATCAATGCTGCAAGCAGTACAGCATTCCATCTTATGCAACCTTATTTGACAAAATACAGGATATGAAGATTCTGAAAGGAACTAAAGGATTATCAATTCCATGGTTGAGCATTTTGCATTGTCAAGCAGTGACATGTTTCAGAATACAGCTTAATCTGAGGTAGCCTAATGTGACAAGTGCTTTTTCATGGGCTATGTGTGTGTGTGTGTGTGAGAGAGAGAGAGAGAGAGAGAGAGAGAGAGAGAGAGAGAGAGAGAGAGAGAGAGAGAGAGAGAGAGAGAGAGAGAGAGAGAGAGAGAAAGAGACATGTGAGTGGGAGTATGCAGTAGAACAGGTATTGCCAAATACCCAGTTACGTCATCAAGAGACTAACACTAGGGGACTAACATGAGCAAGTACTGAATTCTTGAAGTTCTTATTCTCATTCTACATTTACATACTGTACATTAACTAAAATCATGGTATTCAATTTCATGTATACATTTAGTGAATATACCATACATACATTTAGTGTATTAAAACATTGTTTAAAATGTAAATTTGTCCTGCCATATCATCAAGTGTGATGTTGAGTTGAGATAAGCCACTATAAACCCTACCGTCTCAACTGTTTCTGGAGGTATCGCACTGTTGTTAGTTTGTCTCAGTTCCCTTGTAGTTGTAGTTCCTATATAGTGCTGTAAGTTATGTTGAAACCAGGTGTGTTCAGCTCTGCTCAGGTGTATTCTGTGGAGGAGGACGTCCTGCCTTTAGACAATGGCAGTCCTGACTAAAGCTCCACCCTAAGCATTAGTAGTCTGTTTGGGGTGGAGCTGCAGTCTGCATTATGCAGATGACCAGTTAAGTGCTTTGATACAACAATGAATCTACATGGAAACAAAGGTCAAAATGACTGCAGTGATCACTCCACATCAAAATCAATAACCATAATGGATTAACAGTCTCAAATATACACTATTTCATCAAATCTTTCATATGTAAAGTAACATTTATGAAACATTCATCCTACATTTACATTCATATTATTTTTGACATTTAGCAGACACCTTTATCCAAAGCAACTTACAAAAAACACATACAAATAAGTAAGAATCATCTATCCATCAGTCATCACATTAAATGTATTTCTTAACCCTTGTGTGATGTTCACTTTTTGGACCCTTTCGTACTGTTCGGATCCAGTTGACCCGGGACATCATTGGGGTTTTAAAAGCACTTGTCTTGACACGGTGCTCCTAGTCCCAAGGGTGACCCGTACAAGGGGGTATACTCGGGGCGCAAGAAAGCCCCAAAATAGCCCATAATATTAAAGGGCTCCTGTGGGCACAAACAGGTACTGTACCCAATAATGCACAATAGGTACTGTGTACACATTCAAAAGTAAATATATTTTGTTCTGGTGGATCTAGGGGGCTGCCCTTTGGAGAGGCTGGAGCAGAGGATGCTTAGTAACAACCCACAAAGTGTCAGACCCCTGGGAATAGGTGGGGCCGAACGACAGCATGATGAGTAGAAGCTTTTTTACGCACATGATGCCCCTAACTTTGAAAATGCAAAATCCACTATAATAAATACCTGGGTGTCATAAATCATACTTATCTAGGAAAAATGTTAATGAAACAATGTTTTCATTGCTGTTTATTATTTTGAATTTATATTCTCAATTGAATTTCACATTTATTTAATTATAATCAAAGCTGTAAAGAAAATACAGGTGATGAACAAGAATAGAAATGAAAGAACCAAACTAAGATTGTATTTGCCAATAGCTATGAAATACATCTCTCAAAAATGTCTGCAAATGCTGAATCACAAAACACGAACGGAATGTACACTGTTTTCACTGTCACTGTCGAAATACAGTATTATGTCTGAAAAATCCAAAATAATTCTGAAATACAACTGGCTACAATTGTGTGTGCATGGGTATGCCTGTCTACACAACACATGAAGCACAGAATGTGACAGTGCGTGTACCTCAAATGTACTTTTTGCAGTTGCTGCATACGTTCTGTACAGTGCAATAAAATGTAAAAATGTTTACAATGTTGCACTTCAAAGGGTAAAAAGTGCGAGAGCAGACGGATTCTTGGCGCGGGAAAGCCCAGAGGTGTATGAGTGAGTGAGTGAGTGTCAGTGTGAGTGTGTGTATGTTTCTGTGTGTCTCTGTGCATCCGGGCCTAAATGACCCGAACATCTTATGAAGGACATACATTTGTTGGGGTATTGTAGGATGTGTTTTTTTCACTTTTACATGTTTTTCATAGAAAATAAGCCAAGGCCATGGAGTTTCAGATTGATAAAATGTATTCTTGTACCATTTCTCTTTAAGTAAAAATGTAAAACGGGTCCGGTTGACCCGAACACCACACAAGGGTCTTAACATAGAATTTAATATAATAATATAATTTATCACATTTTAAAATGTATTTATTTACAGTAGAGAAACTGTATAGGGGGATAGTGGGGATGACAGGTCCTTAGGTTAAGGACCTCTCAGTTAAGATGTAGCTTGAAGAGATGGGTCTTCACGACAGAATCACTGTTCAAGTACAAACAAATTAAATAAAACATTTTAACCACACCCATGAATGGACATGTTTAAACATATTCCCCCGATGAATTATTAGGAATTAATTCTTAATATGTACATATCCAATGCATTGAATACATCTGTAGTGTGTTCAGCATGTGCAGTACAAAACATCATGTTCAATCTCAGAATAGGTAATCAAATCAGTGACATTCCATTGTCTCAGTGTCTATTGATTTGTGTAGCATTTGAGACATATCCCCAAGCTGCTCTTGCAGCACCACCTACGGCACCCCCAACAGCTGCACCGAAAGCTGCTCCCACTGCCATTCCCTCAAGTCCCATGACTCCCCCTCCACATAAGCCCCCTATGACTGCACCTTTACCTACTGCAGCTGCATAATCAACAAGTCTGAGAGTGAATCCAAGTGTTTCTGCAATAGTGCTCTCAGCCCTCTCCCTGTTTTCCAAACGTATTGCTGTCTCATACTGTACTGCCTCCCTTTCAAGGGCGTCGCCAGTGAGCCTGCTCTCCAGCTCATTGTGCTTGTCCTGCATCTCCCTTTCTCGCTTTTTAAACATGAACCGTTCTTGTTTTTGAATTCTTTCTTCAGCATCCTTGTATTCGTGATTGGAGTAGAATCTGCCATCATTTCCCATCACCATCTCATCAATCTTCTCAAGAAGCTCTCTGGTGACACCTTCATCCCTAAGAGCCTTCCTTACATTGTAGAAGTGATACCTTTGGTCACACTTCTCAATGAGCTCCTTGAAGTCTCTGTTGATCTTGACTCTCTCCTCAAGGGTTGAACCCTCCATCTCCCCTTCATGGCACACAACAACTATCATGTGACTCAGGATTCTGTCCCCAAAGTGCTTTGTCATGACTTGCAGGATGCTTATGACACTTGGTGAGATGTTGTGCAGATCCAGTGCAAAGAGAATGGCATGTGGACCCGGAGAGGACAGGCACACAGCTCTCTTAAACTCCTTCGTCAATTCAATCTGAGATGAGTCATACTCAGAGAGATTTGGGGTATTCACAATGGCTAGTTTTCTCTCAAACACCTTGCCTCTGTGTTTCTGACTGTGTGCACTGCAGACGTTAACATCAAAAACATTTGTCTTTAGAATTGAGTTAGTGAGAGAAAATTGACTGTGGCCACTTCTGCCAAAGACAAGGACTCCTAAATCTGCAACGATGGTAACTGCAAAAAAAGAGAGAACATTTCGAACATACAGTATAAGACCACTGTTATGCACAATCATCATCAATGCATGGATGAAAAGCTAAATAAAATCCATTGAACCTACAACAAGGAGGCTCATCAATGCTCTTCCTTCTTCCTGAAGGTAGTGACACAGAACCTATAAAAACATGCAAGTAGCCTACATTAGTATACATAGGCTGATATGAATATGCACATAGGCTTATACAAATGTAAACTTGCAGCGCTGCAGTAACCTAAATCAATATGTTTATGACATCATACATGATATATATATATGTATAAAATATGAGGAAACTGTACTCACTCTCATTTGATGCCATCTTCTACTTCATCGTCATAAATCTGTAGCAACCTGCAAAAGATGTGTTTCATAGTTTAAAGGGTAGGCCTAGACGCCAAATGAGTCACACATCAAAGAGAGGAGTTCAGTCGGAACATTTGCGCCTACAGCCTTAAACAAGACGAACTTACTGAACTTTGTTTTCCACAAATGTCCGATGACGTAGTTAGGCCGAAACGCAATTGGCTGTATCTCCACAAAATCGCAGACTATTCACTCACTGAATACTTATCCTAAAATCATAATCGTCTGCAAACACACACAAAAAAAAGACAATGACAATGAAAAGGCAGTGTAAGGAACACATACACGTCAGACTTTACTCGGGTCAAAACATTGTCAGTCTGAAAATGGCGAAAGCTAAAAGCGAAAGTATGATACGAAGTGATTGACCGTCGCGCCCCGTGTGGTACAAATGAGGCATGAAGTGTAGCACTATCTGAAAGGGAACGCATTATTATTACATGCAAATAGCACTAGGTTTCTCTCCATTCCATTAGAGCAGCTTTACTTTTTGAGAACATAATTTAAATTATTTGTTGTTATTTGTCCTATTTAAACATGAACAATACAGTAATAAGTGCTTATTGCTTTGGCTATAATGAGCCAGCCTTGTTCTACACTCATGGAGGTATTAAGGAGTCATATTAATCATATAGCCTACATGTATATTTCATATTCTTTAAAAATGATCACTCATAAAAATCACTGCGCTGCTTTAAGGCCATTCACTGTTCATCTTTATTCTATCAGTGACAAGACAAAGGTACAGTATTATACAGATTTCATCAGAAAGAGAAATGCTGCAATTAAAAACACACAAACCCAGCTATTTACATTAATATCTATATTTAATGTTTTAGGTACATGAGGAAAATAGCCTACATGCAGTTTGTTCATGGTTTTATTTGCGTGAGTCTTATTTATGCAGAGCTGCAATCTATACCAAATATTAAAGCACAAACGAGTAGACAATAAGAGAGAAACTTTTACTATCACAGTACTTAATCCACTTAGTCTTTTCATCTGTGTCTCAGTCACATGGAGAGCACTTCTACACATGTCATGGGCGGGGAGCCCGGAAGAAGCGATTGATGAAGATGATGTTGAAGTTGCTGTCGTGGGGACCAACTCTCTCCTCCAGATGTTCAACCGCCACCTGAGCCGCTCCCCCTGCTGCCCCTCCCATTACGCCACCAACAGCCCCTCCCACTGCGATGCCTGCAGGCCCCTCCACTGCCCCCACTGCCATTCCCATGGCAGCCCCTGTGACAAAGCCTAGCCCCATCCCGAGGACCAGGGAATTCCTGAGCCAGCCATTGTTCATCTCTGCCTTGGCCCTGATCTCTGCCCCAACGCTCATGTTGTAGGCATCCATCTGCCAACGCAGCTCCTCCCCACTGTACTGCTGCTCCAGCTCCTTCCATGCCCTCTCTGTTTCTGCAGTTCTCTTCTTTTGCAGCTTCCTCTCCTCCTTCTTCACGCTGTCCTCCGCCCTCTGATAGGACCTGCTGGTGTAGTGGTGCCCCCCCGTGGCCCCCAGCATCCGCTCTATCTTCTGTAGTAGCTCCCTGTCTCGAGAGCGGTCTCTCCAGTTCTTGTTGAACACATGGTATCGCCCCCCACACAGCCCCACCAGCTCTCTCAGGTGCCAGTCGGTCCCCAGCACGCGGTCGTCCAGAGCTTCTCCTTCCAGTTCTCCTTCATAGGCCAGGAGGACCATGCTGTGGCTCAAAACGTTGTCTCCGAATTTCTCCTTCACCAGCTTGGGGGTTGTGATGTCATTTGGGCAGATTTTCTCTAGGTCAAATGCAATGAGCAGTGCATGTGGGCCAGGGCATGACAAGCATTTGGACCTTCTCAACTCCTCTTTCATCTTGTTACGAGATAGGACTTTGCCAAAAATGTTTGGTCCGTTTATCACAGCAACTCTTCTCCCGGCCAACTCTCCATGATTCTTCCTGCTCACAGGAATGATGCCTACCTCCTTAGAAAACTCCTCCCTTCCTAATATAGCATTGGTCAGTTGAAACTGAGATTGTCTACTGCTACCGACCACCAGAATCCTCAACTCCATATCAGTGGGTGCTGTGAAACAAAGAGACCAAAATGATGTATTCAATTTGAATCAGGCAAACCTAACTTGGTCCTAGCTATGTAGAGCAATAATGACTATAATAACGTAAATTGCAGTCAGAGACCAAAGTAGAAAACAATATTGTACACAGTAATCTTATCTCCAGTTGTAAGTACTGTGTAGTGTGTGTGTGTGTGTGTGTGTGTGTGTGTGTGTGTGTTTAATATCCACTTACTATATTAGTACTAGCCTATACTATAAAAGTGAAAAAACTCACCCTCCTTCCTGTCCATCTGACAGAGATAAAGATTCCTAGCTGAATTAACGTGATGTTAAGCCTCTTTGATTTCTACTAGATCTGCTGCCACAATGCCAGCTGCAGAGGTTCAGAGGGTGTACATACCCCTCCTTTCACAGTTTGCCTCTCTCAATATTGATTGGGCACTAGATTTAATATTAGGCGGAAAATTCCCTGAGGGCTGTTCACACTATTCTATCTTTGACATTGACATCTATTTTACAATCTCTTAATTGCCTCATCATGCAAAAAAGAGAAATAAATAATGGCACATTTTAGATGACAAGGTGTGTGTGTGTGTGTGTGTGTGTGTGTGTGTGTGTGTGTGTGTGTGTATGTGTGTGTGTGTGTGCGTGTGTGTGTCTTCTGCCTATGCATACATGTCTGTGTAACAGAGGTAATTTGTTGCATGCTTTTGTTCTGGAGACTTGATTTAGCACAGTAGACTAACAGTCATGTGGCACACAGGAGACCCAAGTCCAATACTGACAATGTCAGAGTATTTCCCAAGACTGAACTCTCTTTTGCTTGCTAGAATGAAATGCCACAAATGTATCCTAACTTGTTACGTGATAGATTACGTTTTTCTAGGTTGTCATTGATCGTATACACAAACAGTAAAATGCTCAAGCATGCACAATCATGCATAATCTCAACAGCAACAGACAGTAGCTATTAAGCCCATAAACTGTCAACCTTATGTAATGTAATATGTAACAAGTAGCATTTTAAAAGATCATGAGGTAATTTAAGCTGTTATAAATGGACAATTGATCAGTGCATACTGTGCTTTGCCTGGATCTGGATGATCAATAACTCATTATAGGGAGATCGGTCACACAAATACAGTAGGCTACATGGCAAATAGATAAAACAGATTTGGTATAGTATATCACCATGTAGGAAATATAATATATCATTTGAAAATGTAAACTTACAACTGTTTCTAGATGTGCTTATACTTCTTTTATAACATTGAAGCTGTACAGATGTGAATCTCTGTCATTACTTACAGCAGCAATAGGATTGAAAACAAGTTGAAAATGACATGCTGTGTTAGTAGCAACCAACATCAAAGCTACTTGAACTCATTATTGATTTTGGGAATAGATTTGTCACATTGATGGACTGGTTGCACATCCCTTCTAGCCCTTTGTGTAGATTCTCTGGTCAAATTCAGAGCAAACCGAGTAGGCTGAAGTCTAATGAAACAGCACCACCGTCCGGTCACAGCGGGTATTTTAAAGAGGAAGTGAGTTCATTTTCTTCCTGCCTGTGCGACATTGTGATTGCATGCTGCTGGCGGTACAGTCTAACATGAGCGTCATGACAGAAACAGTAGCAAAGACGATTAAGCTCTATTTTGCTATACTATGGATACATTGTGTGTCATGCATGCCATGAATATTCCCAGGTGCTAGATACATTTGTACATTAACCGTTCCTTCTTACTAAATTAGCGGGGTACTTTGATAGAAGCCCTGACAGCTCAAGGACAACAGTCGTCTCTTTCGCACATGACTGAGCTTTAACATTCGTCTGCGTGCTACACTGAGTCCTGTACTCGGTACTGAATGTGCGGGGCCAGGAGAATGCTGAGAAAGTTGCTCACAGCAGCACGTGTGCCCTCGAAGTGTGTGGGTCGGTCTTTTTCTGACAGCAGTGAAGGGAGTGGAGCAGTGTCCAACTTGTTTCCCTCCCCACCACTACTTTCTACAGAGGCGTCACTCTATGTGCACGTGAGTAGGCAAGGCATGACAATACATGTTAATTACGCAATGTTCCGATGAAAAATCGCATTTCCAGAACGTTGGTTTTGAAGTCAGTGTCTTACTCCTTCCTGCAGTGGCCCTACTGTCTGAGGCGATGCACCTACTGCAATTTCAACAAGTACATCCCACGGTCTGACAATAATGACATTATGTCTGAGTGTCTGCAAAGAGAGACAGAAACATTACTGAAGCTCGGTCAGGTGTCTTGGTATGTTTGTCTCAATTATTCAACCCCCTTTTCTATGTCATCCCAATACTGTTTTTCTCCCCCCCCCCCCATATCCTCAGTACAGTCTGGTAAGTGTCATTGATTGATTGATTGATTGATTGTTATTTGGCATGGGACTGCAAAAGTCCAAAAGGACTCTCTGTTCTGCAGTCCATTTCACAATAGCTCTTGCTAATTGTAACGCCTCATATCTTTTACAGCATCACTTCTGTGTTTTTTGGGGGAGGGACGCCTAGCCTGGCCCACCCTTCAACCATCGCTGCCGTCATGGAGACTGTTGCTAAGCACGCTGCTCTGTCAGAAAAGGCTGAAGTCACTCTGGAGGTCAACCCCACCCCTGTAGGGATGTCTAAGCTAGGGGACTTTCTCCATGCAGGGGTCAACCGCTTCTCCATTGGAGTGCAGGTGAGGCTCCCTATCATCATAATAAAGTACAGTCTTATGTGGCCTCTTGAAAGAGCACCTCAGTCACATGTGGAAGTTAAGTGCCCTTCAGAATAAACTACTCCAACATGTCTATGATGTTGTTTTGCATGATACTACTTTCCTTCCAATAGTCTCTTCTGGATGAGGACTTAAAGGTCCTTGGGAGAGACCACAATTACCAGCATGCTTTGCAGACTGTTGCCGAAGCTCAGAAGATCTGCCCAGGGAGAGTGTCCGTTGATGTCATGTTTGGACGCCCCGGTCAAAAGGTTGCATCCTGGGAGAATGAGTTGGAGGAACTGTTGTCAGTGTGTGATGATCACATCTCACTATATCAGCTGACCCTGGAGAGAGGCACGCAGCTCTTCAAACAGGTCCAGCAGGGGGAACTGAGAATGCCCGCTGATGATGTCACAGCTGACATGTACGAATCTGCCAGGAGAATTCTTCAACAGAATGGCCTCCTTCAGTATGAAGTGTCAAACTTCGCAAGAAATGTAAGTTCTCTGTAACAGACACCTGTTGGGTGTTTTATTACACCTGTAGCATTATATGGAAAGCTATGATTCATCATCACTCTGTTTGATATGACCATACTGTTGTCTCTACAAGACTACATTGAAACATAAGCTGAACAGTACAAATCTACAGTATGCTGTGCATTCTGTGTGTTGTTTTTTCAGGGTGCAGTCAGTGAACACAATATGAGCTACTGGAAGGCCAGACAGTACCTTGGTGTGGGTCCAGGTGAGCTATTATTTCAGTTTGTTGCAATTTTAACAGTCACACTAGGATCTTTACATGAATCCTGTCATCAGCAGGCAATGATGTCTGTAAGCTGTGTGTTTCGTCCTCTGACAGGTGCACATGGACGCTTCGTCCCCCATGGGGAGGGGGGAGTTCATAGAGAAGCTCGCACCCAGACCCTTGCGCCTGAGGCCTGGGTCAGAGAGGTCCAGCAGCAGGGACACGCAACAAGGCGCCGGACCCAGCTCAACGATCTTGGATTGTGAGCTGCTCTACAGTCTGGCTCATGCTTTTTCACTGGATATATGGTCAATAGCCTACACAACCAGTGATAAGTCCTAGTTTATAAGTAGTAGTATAAGTCATCGTATAAAGGCCTACTGTACCTATTCTTTCACAGTCTTCTTTCGCAACTACACGTTATGTAGTGTTCAACACGCAAATCTCTTGGTATACTGTAGGTTCTTGTCTTATCATTGTCTTGTTATTACTCAGTTGTTACTCAGTGGTTCCTTGTCTATCTTAGTCCAGTCTGTGTGATATTGTGGAGCGTATCTGATTACAGATTGGAGGAGGTGTTGGTGATGGGACTGCGCCTGACTGACGGCATCACTCACCAGGTGAATCAGAGATTTGTTGGTTTGAAAGACTCAAGGTGATATCTTTAAAATGCTCTATTACAAACTGATGATTCACAATCCCTGGACAATTGGAAAGTTGCTGTCCATGGCACCTAATGTGTTTCTTTCAATAGAGATAGAAATAGAAAAGGCAATTTGTGTTTTCTATTATAAGGATCACGTTTTCGGTCTCATACACTAGGCGACTCTCTAGAACATGTCTTTACACGTGACTCATGTTCACTGTGGGTGTATGTGAGGGTGTCTGTGGGTGTATGTCCTCATACATCTTTGTGCATGTTTGTCATTGTTATTTCGGTGATAGCATTGGCAGTTGTTCAGTCCTGGAGCTGATTTTCACCAAGTTTTCGGCACATCTATTGAAATACAAGAACTGCAACAGAGAGGACTTCTAATCCTGGATGACAGGTAACCAATTATAGTCACGTTAGCCATAGCCACAATAAACACATTTACATTGTACATTAATGTCTCCCGTTTGTGTGTCTGAGTCCCTCTGTCTCCTCCTCATAGGGGACTGCGGTGCTCCTGGCAAGGGCTGGCCTTACTGGACAGTCTGTTACCAACTCTACTGGTGGAGCTGGAGACACATGTGACCCAGAGGTGTGACAGAGTGCGCATGAAGAACCAGGGAGATGGATAGAGAAGGGAAGGCCCTCTTAGCATGGCTGACAGAGAGAGGGGAGAGACATTTACTGATCAGGGACATGGCCTTTCTCATTTTCAGGGGAACATCCCCACCCTTTATCATGTTGTTCCTTCTCCTTCTACATCTTTCCTTCTCCTTCTACATCTTTCTATACCACCAATAAACCCCACACAATTTATTTCTGCATTCATTTTTAACAGTGCCAAATAGCAACATCAGTGCTCCTGAGAGTGCCACAGGCTGCTGTCGTTTCAACCTTATCTAGTTAGCTATTATCAGAACTATATTGTGCACCATTGTAATTATCAAAGCCTTCAAATAGAGGGTTGGCTCCCCATCACCACCCAGCACTGGGCCACTGCAAGAGAATGGACTGGATCACCTGTAGGAGAGTGACGTGGCTCCGCCATCTGCCCCAGGTGCAGAGACCAAGCCTCAGATAAGGCTCCTCTATGACAAAGGGTCTTTGCTGACAACATTTCATCCACCAGGTAGAAAAACAGACTGTTCAGAGGGGTACTCTGAAATAAGTACATATATGTGGGCCTCTTTGTTTTGTGTACCAACATTGTTTTTGTTGGTCACCATTGCTGAGAATGCTGAAGTGCAGAGTGGCCTGCAATCTCTCCTGGTCCATTGAATACTTCAGGAAAAAGTAGGTTGCAATTTCCGAGACTCATTTTCAAATTGAATGTGTGGGAGTGAGTCTGTCCTACATTTCAGAAAATAATGGTGATTTTGTTCCCTTTTATTGTGAACCTGTAAAGATGGAGAAGCCTTCATGTGAAGCCAAATCACGTGCCCAGACTGTCTTATGCAGCATGAGCAGGGCCAGAGCATGAGCATGAGTGTTGAACCTGTCAGGAATTTATTTCAGCGTGTAAAAAAACTGCTGATGTACAAGCACACACTTTTCAGCTCATTATGGGTATTTGGTGTAGATCAGTGACAAAAAAAACAACTAAATCTATTTTAAAGTCAGGTTGGAACACAACAAAATGTGGAAAAGGTCCAGGGGGGGGTACTGTACACAATACAGTTTACCTCTACAAACACACACCTTTGTTAGAACACAAAACCAGAGGTGACCTATCACCACACTCATCTCTCTGATTTCTCCAATTAGGCTACCTTGTGTGCCACACATTTAACAACTCAACTGCCTGAACACCTGTCTGTAATCTGCATGAAACCCAACAAGAGAATAAAAGAACGGTTCATTTTGAAGCCGGTAGTATTGAAACCGAAGTATACTATTTGCTGATTCTTAACCAAGATCTAATGAAATATTCTATGCATTCTACCTCTACATTTAGTTTGACTACAAAGCATTATATTTAGTGCAAATCCAGCATACGCATTGCTGTTTCCGCACCATCTCTGTGGTATTGAGGAATGTGAAGAATAGATAACTGCATCATGTTATGGACCTGCCTGTCACCGACAGGGACAAGGGAGTGTGTCAAGATCAAGAGAAAATGGAAGCATTTGCTTAGTTGGTAGTGACAGCTTAGTCAAGTTACTCACTATCAAAACGTTAGGAGAGCCACAGGAAGGGGTCTGAATACTTATGAAAACAGCTCTTCTCTGTTTTTAAAATAGTTTTAAATGTTCTTTCACTTAGGGTTAGGGTTAGGGTCAGTATGCTGTGTAGATCAGCAGGGGAATATCCTAATTTATTGTGTTTTGCTTCCAGGCCCTGCGGTTACAAAAGATGAGCACTTGAAAAGGGTCGGAATACTTAGGCAAGGCAGTGTAGTTCATATATTGGGTGCATATAATTATTTTGATAATATGAATTATCATATTGATAATATATCAAAATATACTTATTGTTTTTTCACAAATGTGTAACTGCCTAACAAAATATGCAATGATAATGCGTAATGTGTATTTTTTCGATGGCACGATTCGTGTTCCCTGTCCCTTCCTTTCCACGACTGCGTGGGCGCATTTAATTGTAGATGTGAACAATGAATCAGAGCTTTGCCATCAGCATTTCAATGTGAAGTGCTCCAAGTGGATGTTACACCTTATTTGATTTGAGTCAGCTAGCAATATCCACAGCTTCCACCCACATCATTTCCCTGTCTGGCCATAAATGGTTTGATGTGTGTTAAGCCTATCTTCACTTGAAATTGGACAATTGCTTTGAGAAGAGGGCTTAAACAATTTAGTCTATACCTTGTATGTAAAATGTACTCTGGTAATGAATAAATCACAAATCTCAAATCGAATTGTAATTGTAATATTTGTTTTTTTATTAATTTCATAGTACACAAAAACATAACATTTTCATAATGCACTGGTCCAGCCAGCTGCGGTAGAGTATAACTCCTTACATATGATTATATATTGTACCATTACAATACGTTTTCTGAGAAGTCTCATAATTCATTGAATCTGACACTTCTCAATAGGTTTGCTCCGTTTCGTCGTGCCTGGTCCGAGGACACGTCGCAGATCGCTGTTAAAGCTTGGCCGGCGAGCCGAAGGGAACTCAGCGCCGCAGGGCGCGTCGGAGAGCGCGCGGCTCCCTCTCCTGTCTTGTCGGTTGGTGCGCAGCGTCTGATATGTATGGATACACATCTGTTGGTGTTGTAACGGAACGGTCTCGGTGGGGAGTCCTCCTAGTTTGGCAAGTGCCTCGAACATCTCCTGCAGTCTGCTTCCGTCTTTGGCCGACGTTTCAAAGTGTGCAATGTCCTTCCCGAGAACACGGCACATTTCGGCCCGACTGACGACCCTCTCCTTATCCAAGTCCACTTTGTTACCGCATATCACGATGATGGGCACACTTGCAGTATCTTTTAACTTCATAAGCTTGGTCTTAGCAGCTACTATCTCTTGGCGCAGCGCACAGACTTCTTTGAATGATTCGCTGTCATCCACGCTGAACACCAGGAGAAATATATCACCTGTTGAAGAGAAAGCACAGTCAAATTTAATAAATTAGAATTAAATCAATGCAGAAGCGTTTCACATTCCATTTAAATGCATTGAGGGCAATAGGCTAAACTCATACACACACCTGTCAAAATGGATAACCGCCGTTTAGCAGGAAAGTCCCTTTCCCTAGCTGCGTCTAGGATGTCGACCTGGTAGGTTTCCCCGCGTATGGAGTAAAGCTTCCTGTGGAAGTCCTCAGCAGTCGGCTCGTATTGCTCTTCAAACCCATCGCGCAAGAACCGCCGGAGAATGTTTGTTTTGCCCACTTTTGGTGCACCAAGCACCACGATCCGCCGGCAGTTTCTAGGCTTGGTAAGGCGCATCTCCTCCAGGGGGATTGGGCAAGTCATGTCATGGTGTGGCAACAACGCCGCTGGTGAATCAAGAGACCTCTTTGGGAGTCGATCAGATGACGGATGCCGATTGCCAGCGCTTGAGGACCTGACAACTCTTGTGTTCTTCTCCTGATGTCTCCAGTGCGCTCGGACCGTTTTGATAATCCCCATGCTCGCCCTGGATATGTTGGACACCTTTTTCCCTGCGCCGGCTATGTGCTGAGTGGCGTTTCTGTAACGAAGGGGGATAGAGGATGATTTACTGTTTACCTTTGTAACATCAGGGCGCGAAATCGTTTCCCCGTTGTTCATGCTCAATTGGGGATGCCCAACACAAGAGCTGAACGTTTTGGCGGTGCCATCAACGGAAAGATCAGTTGTGTTCACCTCCATGTCCCTTCTTGACGTTGGTATCGCACTGTAGACCAACCTGTTGCTTCACCATGTGTAGCCGGCGTGTGTGCTTTCCGATGAGCGTCTGCCCGCGCTCTTATATAGGCAGGCGGACAGCCTTGTTGCTGCGTCATTAATAATTTATCTCCAGTTTAAAAAATCCGCTCCTTTTATAGTACGATAAGAGATGCCACTCTTCATCTGAAATGGTTCAGGTGTATAGGCTGCATGTGTATAAGTATTTTTTGACATTACAAACTGAGACATGATTTCTGCCCTTAAGGGAGTCAATTCTGAATGTGACAAAGAAGGATGGAACAGAGGAAATTGTCATTTTGTGTGAACATAAAAAGTATTTTGTTGGAAGCCCTTAATTAGGATATGAATCAACAGCTACTGTATTTTATTCAGAAATGGGGACACACAAGACATGTTTCTAGTACATTGATTAGACCAAATATATTGGCAGCAATATGGAATAAATATATTTGCTGACCATTTGCAAAAATGTTACACCTATAACATTTTACTCTAAACAATAATAGCGTGTGTGTGTGTGTGTATAAAGGACTGTTTATGAAATAGGGGTGCCCCTAAACCAATGTCAGAAATCAAATGATAAAGCAGATGTCTAAATATAACTTTTCTGACATGGGTTTTGGAGCACCCCTGTTTCCTCTCTAAACATGTGATGGATTGTGTGTTCAGTGAACTGCCCACATCCATCTATACGTAGGAGGGAAATGTAACAGCAGTGCTTGTTTAAATGGTGTTTTCCCTGTTATGCGTGATGCAGTAAATCTGCCAGTTGTTATATAATGCTTCTGTTATGTGACCAGGTTGTATACGTTATGTTCTAACCCTAACTCTAACCCTAACCTATTTATAATTGCACCAGATTAGACTTTAAAAGCATCACATTTGCATGACACCGGAATGCAGTAAACACAGAAAAAGGTGTTAGTCAAAGCAATGCATCAGTGTGAAGTCACGATCCATGTATTACTTTCTCTGCGTGACACATGATTTTCAAGCCTCACCATGCTTTCGAGTGATCACGACCTCATTTTGCATACAAAATGATAGATTGTATAGTGGGTTGTATTTGAATATTTTCTTAACGCTGTAAAATCCAATTCAAGGACATGCATAATTAATGGAATACATGTCAGGTTATAGCTTTCTTTCTCTCCCTGTATTTTTCCACAAGGAAACATTGGGACCGAAACATTACCTGACCATCTCTCGTTCTGAAATAATGAGCAACTGGTGTCAGAGATACTGCATTAGCATGTGAAGTAGAGAGGACTGAGCACACAATATCACTCCACCAAAAAGAAGGGACAAGTACAGGGACCAAAGGTATCATCAACTTAACTATAGTCAGATCACAGTGTTCTTTGCACATTCACTGCAGGCATTGTAATAAAGACGAGTGATTGACAAGCCACATAACCATCTCCCATTCCTCCAACTATCCCCTCCTTATTCTATCCAAGGCCATTTAGAACAGCCAGACCACTAATGTTCTATTTCGCACAAAGCCCACAACTCAAAAAATCTGCTCTATTGGAAAAAAGGTAAAGCTTATTGCCATGGAAACAGCTCTCCTATTGCTGCAGCTCAGACTCAAGGCTGCATGCATTAAATTATTGCTTGAATATGCAGAATGACACTACTGAGGCATCTAAAAGCTCAATCTTAAGAGATATTCATGGGTTTTCACTTTTTGTTTTAGATATTTACAATTTACTAAGTACACAAATGGTGTATTTCCTTAATTGGAGAGTTTTTTTCGGTCGTATTTGCATTCTTGAGCATTCTTTGGGTGAGTTCAGAACTAGCATTTATCAGATTTTATTTTCAGGGGTTCCATAGAAAAACAGATCTTTTTAAAAGTATTCTTAGTTTGAATAATACACTCACCGAACACTTTATTTAGGATTGCATCACACAATTCCTGCAGATTTTCAGGTGCACTTTCAAGCGGTGAATCTCCCGTTCTACTACATCCCAAAGGTGTTCAGATCCGGTGACTGAGAAGGTCACTGAAGAACACTGAACTTATTGTCATGTTCATGAAACCAGTTTGAGACGACTTTTGCTTTGTGACATGGTGCATTATCATGCTGGAAGTAGCCATTGGAAGATGGGTACATTGTGGCCTTGAAGTGAAGGGATGCACATGGTCAGCAACAATGCTCAAATAGGCTGTGGCATTCAAGCAATGATTGATGGGTATTAACAGGCTCAAAGTGTGACAACATTTTGTGTGCAAAACATTCCCCATACCATTACACCACCACCTGAATGAATGAGAAGGTATTGAGTAACAGGTGTTCCTAATTAAGTGTTCGGTGAGTGTATGTTTGCTTGTAATCTCCATAGGTCGTCTTCAGACGAGCCCTCCATTGGCACTTCCAGTCATCCCGATCCTCCATATACACTATATGGACAAACGTATTGGGACACCCGAACATCACACTCATACAGTATGTGCTTGTTGAACTTCTCATTCCAAAACCATGGGCATTAATATGGAGTTGGTCCCACCTTTGCTGCTATAATAGCTTCCCCTCTTCTGGGAAGACTTTCTACTAGATTTTAGAATATGGTTGCGTGGATTTGCTTCCATTCAGCCACAAGCATTAATGAGGTCGGGTACTGATGTTGGGTGAGAAGGACTGGCTCGCAGTCGGCGTTCCAATTCATCCCAAAGGTGTTCGATGGGGTTGAGGTCAGAGCTCTGCGTGCAGGCCAGTCAAGTTCTCCCAGACCAAACTTGGAAAACCATGTCATTATGGACCTCACTTTGTGTATGGGGGCATTGTCATGCTGAAACTGGAAAGGGCCTTCCCCAAACTGTTGCCACAAAGTTGGAAGCATACAATTATCTAGAATCACATTGTATGCGGTAGCATTAAGATTTCCCTTCACTGGAACTAAGGGGCCTAGCCCAAACCAGTGTATCTGGCTAGCTCACTGGTACTTTCCGCTCCTGCATCTTTCTTGAGTATGTCCACGTATGTTAGTGTGGTGATCATGATCGATGCCTGTGTGTTGGCTCCCATAGCACCATTGCTAGCTGGCAGCTCCTAGTGTCTCTAGTAGTGACCTGCCAGCCTCATTCTCTTGACTGCTATTTTCTCACTCACCCTTGGTGACCCCCCATACAGATACTTGTTGGTAACATACTCGCTCTTGTCGATGTTAAGTACTGCACACAGCATTCTGGTGTAGCACCCATCTAGGGACTTCTGCAGGGTAGGCTTCAGGGTCCAGCATTCACAGCCATATAGGAGAATGGACTCTACCGTTGCTTACAGCAGAGTTTTTTGAAGCAGAGTTTTTTGAAGCAGAGTTTTATTTGTCGGGTTGGAGTGCCACACACTGGCCATGCTGTTCAGGGCCCTCAACGCAAGCCTTCCTCACTTTAAGGTCTTGCTCGGACGAGTTGACCCATGAGCCCAGGTATTTGAAGTCATTGAATTCCCTCAGAGCAATACCTCCTGTTGTTGTTAGAGGTGGACGGTCCGGGAGGATGTTATAGGTGATTACCTCGGTTTTCTTGGCTTTTAGCCAAAGGCCAACCATGGCACACTCCACTCTGTGCTCCTGTGCTTGCTCTGTAATAGTGGAAATAAAGTGATCACATATTGACATGCGTATAGTCCACAAAGTCAAGAGATTGCTGTAGAATTTTTTGAAGTAGTCATACTGAAAGTGCTGGATGCTATTCGCTACCACGTTCAATAGCATGGATAAATGGTAGCCCTGAGCCCAACCAAAGAATGCTAAAAAAAATACAACTACATAATGTGACTGAAAGAATGTCTGGATGAGCCTCCGTTCCAGTGGCAAATAAGGTTGAACATCCAAAGACCTGAACTAACCATTTAAAACCAGTATTGCAGAGGTGTGTTTCTACCTATGAGGACAGTCCCCCAAAATGTTCTGGGCCATGGCCTCATGTACCTACCCTGACTTGGGGCCAAGGGGATAATTTGGGGATTTAGGGTGGGGTTTGGGTGAAATACCTAGAAGTTCACTGTGCTATTGGAAATGTACCAAAACACTGTACAATGTCAGACATAATCTGACATTTAAAATTCATTCAGGGCCATAAAGGTTTAAATAAATACATAAAATAAAAATAGGAGACGCAAATAGAGACATCTTATCTATCAACATTTGCCATTATCTAGACATTGTTACGTCTCGTCCTGTTCCTTAGGCTATGTTTGTCCTTATTTCATGTTTTTTTATTTATTGTTTACTGTTTAGTTTAGTTTTATTCACGTTGTCATTCGTTCCTGTCACTTCACTACCTGTCCTACCTGTTTGTTTCCCGTCAGTGTGATTGTATACCCTGTCCTGATTGGTTTCACCTGTCCCTCATCATATTTCCCTGTGTATTTAGTCTGTTTACCCATGTCTGTGCCAGTTCGTCTTTGTACCTTTGTGTAGAAAGTTCCCAGCTATTCTTAGTGTATTCATGGTTTTTGATCTCCAAGTGTTTTTCGGACTTTTTGCCTGCTCCCTATTGGATTCTCTTTGAACTGACAACCTGTGTACCGACCCCTGCTTTACCTACCCCTTACTGGATTATATGATTACCTATTGACCCGTGTACCGAACCTTTTTTGGAAGTAAAGACTATTCTTTTGGATTACATTTTTTTGTCTCCAAGTCGTGCTATTGAGTCCTATGCCTGAGTACTACAATCATTACAGGCATTCTGATTCAGACTGACAAGGACACAAGAGCTAAGACCAGAAACACTGATCAGGCAAAGCCACAAGAGGGCAGCAAATATAGACATTGTTGTCTCATGCCTCAGAGAGATCTTTTGTAGATTTTCTTGTAAAATATTGTTGAACAGAAACTAATGACAAGCTCAGAGCTTTTAGACCAAAATTACACCCTCAGTGGTCTTCTTCACTCAAACGCTTAAGTAACAAGTAAACAGTTTGATACAACAGTAGGAGCTTACATTATTTCATAATGCCCAAAATCACAATACATCTTCATAAAAGAAGAGTTCTCTCTCTCATTCTCACTCAGGTTCCCAGGTTCCCTAGGAACCTGATTTAGGATTTTACATCCCCTGTGATGTCACGCTGTAGCCTGTTGTCCTCCCCCACCCCCTTCACTCCGGGTGACTGCCAGCATGTCTCTCTGCAATGACATCACCAGGCCTTTGTTGGAAAACAAAGACTGCTCAGGAGTCTGTTTTCAGGAGAAATAAAGACATAGGATGGCCAGACAGAGAGGGAGGCCTGGGGCGAGCATATGAGACATGGACCAGGGTGATAACTGACCCTGTGTCTATGAGAAGAACAATATGAAAGGAAAACAGTGTGTTGCAAATGAAGCAACAAGTGCATATCTCACCTAGAAGTGGGCTACATTACAAACGTACACGCTTATGCAATGTGGTCAAGACATACCCCAACAACACTACTCACTATCCCTTCACCTCTATCCTCTTAATCTTTTGTTGACTCTCTTTGAGGCTGGTCATTCTCACTCAAAGGTGGAGCTGGTATTTCCAGAATATCCAGCTTTCTTACCAACCGTTCTTAGGGTAGGTAATGTCAACCGTTAAAAGGAATACCGTCTCACTTCTCATGTGCCAGAGGACAGTTTCAGTTTCTGTATGAATGATTGTCTCTGTATGTGGCAGAATGAATGTTATCTAAGGAAGAACGTATCTTTAGGTAAGAGTAAAAGATTCGGAGTCTTGTATTATGCATAAGGATGTGACATCACACAACAGCCCATTAGTGGAAATGAATAAATAAAGAGCAACACTAGGAGGAGTACAGGCAGAACAATGGAGGCGGGTGAAAAGTAAATGTAGTGCTTTATTGAATCCCTTTCGAACTCTACTCTCTGCCCTGTGAGATTGTCATTACTGTATGTATCTATAATATAATTCATAAACATGCTCCAAACTGTGAATATGAAATGTTTTGAAATGGATTTGTATGTGTGTTTATGTTTTTCCTCAAACCATATCTACATAGCCTAATACTGTATGTAAGCAGCAACTAACCTATCCGGGCAGTCCATTGCATCTGTATGAAATTGAGGATTTCTGTTCACGAAGGATTCAGCAGGATATGTATCTGTGCATCATGTGATGAAAATGTCTCAACCATAATGTTTTAGTGAGACGATGGGGGCAATTGACGAACAGTCTTGAGAGCTGTGTGTGTGCGCGTTGAAGTCTGTGTATGTCAGGTGTATTCCTTCCTATGACCTGCTTCTGCGCTCCTGGTAGGCATTGGCCTCCCATAGAGATGCCTTCCAACCGGTAGATCATGGGTTAACGTCTGACTCTGCAGGCACCGCGCACCCCTCCCTATTCTACCTCCCTCTCCCTCTCCCGTTCCAGTGTTACTGTGTGTGCTTAGGGGGGCTTCTCTGCCATCTGCAAGCCTGGGCGCCTATGGCTTATTATGTGTTGTGACGTGCACGCAAAACAAACTTTTTTTTGGGATCGGACAACGGATAGCACCTCAAGGACACCTACATTCAAAACCCATACTTTTCGGCACATTCTCAATACCTTTGACTTCTCAGCAGATGTTTTTTTTTTTGCCTGGTTCTTCTAGGAGTTTTTCATTCGAAAAGGGACACGAGAGATGTCGAGAAGAGGCGTTTCTGTCGAAAGGGTCCCAAAGTTGGGACGCCAATGACGCGCAATGCGAGAGGTAAGGGAACATAGAAACCATCCGGTAGTGGGATAGCCGTGATTTCGCTGGCATTTATCGGTACTTGGTCTGGTTTCAACTTCAATGCTCAGCACCCTAGCTGAGTCACGGTTGTGTACTGTGTCTGTCTGGGCTCTCGGTTGTATTCCTCGGTTGTCTTTTTTTGACGCAATGTGCTGCATGATGTGGGTTCCGTCGCCCCGTTTGATAGGCTCCCATAAAGTCGGGGGGGAAAGTGATACCTTCGATCAATCCATCTCAAAATAGCTTGGTGGCCTCTATTCTCCTGTTCTTTTTCTTCTTCTTTTTTTCTTTATTTTTCTTTATTTTTTAGACACAATAGAAGATTTTAGGTAGTCGGTTCAATAAGGAAAAGTATCCAAATTGCGTAAACCCGATGTACCAATAGGCGTTAGGAGACAAATCATGAACTGTGGGCAGTTAGTTTTGCCTCTGCATGCCCTGCCTTATAACCTTTTATTACAACTATTAGTACAATAACTTTCCTTACCTATTCTATTCTTGATCTAGAGGAGTTTAGGTCTACTAAGAAACATTGTTGTTGGGCCTTTTAAATTATTACATTTAAAAAATGCAAGAATTGCACAAAACATTGCACAAACTCATGTGGACAGGTCTACTTGCTGATGTTTACATTTGAATCCTTGTGGTCCCACTCAGATGGAACTGTTTTCATTGGAGAACCTCTGAAAAAGGCCTCAGGGATCTGGCTTATTCATTGCTTATGCAATTTGGGGATTTGATGTGTCATTGTGTCAAGGTCATGGTCCGTCTTTTATATTTGGGCAGGACCTTTGTGTTGGTGAGAGAGAGTGAGAGTGAGGGAGTTTGTCTTTGGGGAAAGGTACATTCCAGAAGCCTGTGTAGGCCTATGTGTATGTGTATGTGTGTGTGTGTGTGTGTGTGTGTGTGTGTGTGTGTGTGTGTGTGTGTGTGTGAAGTAGCTCTTGTCCTTGTATTATGCATGAGTAAGGAAAGTACCATCTCAAATGGAGGCATCCAAAATTTGGAATGGAAATGGGCACACAAAAAAATCTGAATTGACCTCAGGTCAAACGTGGGAATGCAAAAACCGATCAGATGATAACCCTCTAATCATTTACATTTTACATTTACATTACTTTATCCTCACTCCTCCCTCATAAAGGCACCTCTTTGATAATCGTTACCCCCCCCCATACATCTTTTCCCACTCCCACTCACTCCACAAGGTCCCTGGGCACACTCACTGACCATTTTATAGATATTTCCTGTACAGGCTCCAGCAGAAGAATTCCAGGAATCTGGCAGTGTTGTTGAAGTGCCAGTAGGTGGTAGAGAGGCTGAATGCTGGACTGACACTGTGTACCACTTGAGATTGTGGTTGTGGTCAGCTGACCCGGGAAACATCCAGAGCTGTCTGTTTTCATCACTCATCAGTCTATTTCCATACACTTACAGCACTCTTTGGCAATTTGGTATATGACGTTATGCCATAGTTACAGAGGAAGAGGACTGTAGAGGCACACGTTATACATCCATAGTAGTATATTCAATTCATCATTCAATTGAGTGGGGAAGTGTGTCCAAACTTTTGAAAGGTACTGTATGTGGTAGTTCCTTGATTTTATACCTATAGGATGATTTCACATGTTAAATATCACTGTGGTTTCAACTGCATGATTACTTTGCCTGTTCTATATGTAATATGTGAACAGCATTAGGTCACTACTACTACCAGATCAAACATTCTCCTGATAATGGTGTCAGATTTAATCACATTCCCGATACATCCAAGGGGGTTAAAACCTGGATCAATATGAGTAGCACAGCTTTTAAAAGCTACCATCTATTTAATTCCAAAGCACTTTGTGTTTAACATTTCAGAAATGCTAACCCACGACAGGACACTTTTGACAGAGCTATTAGATTGAGCCACCATGTGCATGCATCTAAACGATTGTTTAATAGGCAAGGCTGAGTTATGAGTGGAAAGATACAGGCGCCTCTGACTCCGTAGGTTCCTGGCTGGTAACATTAAGCAGTTTGATGTCCGGAGTGGGACTTTATGCTCTCTACTTTTAAGTAAACGGGCAGTAACAGTTTACAATATGTGCCCTTTTACTGGAGTGACTGAAATGAGAGTTCAACAATCTTGAGTGACAGAAATTAAAGTCATTTGATGGTTGATATCGGCATGTAGTTTGAGGACGAGTGTGACTGTTAAACTGGCTTGTCCCCCGGAACATGATGCAATCAGATCAGAGAAACGGGGGGGTGGGGGGGGGGGGTGGCTTCCTCACTGTAGTGATGGCAGTCAATTCAAAGGAAAAAGTTGGACAGATTTTTACACTCAACATTGGGTTATGCCCCTGAGGTCAATTCCCTCGTGGAACTAATATTTGCTTTCCTGTAAAACCTGCTTCCTGAGTCGTGTTCAAAATGGCTGAGTGAGGGAAGCTCGCTCCCACAGTTCGCTCTGTGTCATTGCTCTCAGTGAAATTGAGCTCAGGTGTTGTGTTTCACGTTACTAGGAGGTGCTGAGTTGTTCTTCTCTCTGCCATACTCAACTCTTGAATGGGGGAGTGTGATAGATAGGGTGCCGTTGTTTCTGTTAAAGAGTGCAGGAGAAGCCAGACATGTTTTGGTGAACACTGATAACATAATACAGAGGTCACCCAAATGTATCTTGTTTGAGCTCATGGGTAGTCTGTTTATCAGAGCTGAAGCGCATTCAGTTGGCATCAGTTTGTGTTATGAATACAATGATCTCCTGTTATGAACTGAATGAACTTTAAGTCAAACTGGTATGTTTTCTGTCACACCAGGAACACACACCCATGGATGTCATTGAACTCGTCTAGAGGACGACCTCATCACACTCCCCCTCTCAACTGAATTCCACCGCCTCCATCAATCCCAGACTTACCACCTGAGAGAACTCTAGTAACCACTAGATCAACCACTTCCGCTTCCTCCTGTGAAACACCATCGCCACCATGCAGACCTCATCACTACGCCGCCAGGTGAAGAACATGGTCAATAACTACTCTGAGGCAGAGATCAAGGTTCGAGAGGCTACCTCCAACGACCCCTGGGGCCCCCCCAGCACGCTCATGTCTGAGATTGCCGACCTCACGTTCAACATGGTGGCCTTCACCGAGGTCATGGGCATGATCTGGAAACGCCTCAATGACCACGGCAAGAACTGGCGCCACGTGTACAAGGCCCTGACCCTGCTGGACTACCTGATCAAGACGGGCTCGGAGCGTGTGGCCCAGCAGTGCCGAGAGAACGTCTACACCATCCAGACCCTGAGGGACTTCCAGTTTACGGACCGGGACGGTCGGGACCAGGGGGTGAACGTACGGGAGAAGGCCAAGCAGCTGGTGGCTCTGATGAGAGACGAGGAGAGGCTCAAGCAGGAGAGGACGCAGGCCCTGAAGACCAAGGAGCGCATGGCAGGTGCTGCCGCTGGGATGGGCTCTGGGTCCCTACCGCCACCTTACCCCGGGCGCCGCTCCAGCCAGCCCAGTATGGCAGCTCTTTATGGGGATGAGGTCGGCAGGTCCAGAGGGTCCCCCTCCTCTTTCAACTGTGAGTACCACCCAATCAATCTATCAAAAATGAATATCAATGTTCATACCCACACTCCGCAATGTACACACACGTACACACACACACACACACACACACACACACACACACACACACACACACTGAGCAAAACCAAAGCACATCTCTCAGCATGTACAGTACCATGTGAAGAATGTCATGTGTGATCTTATCAGTTGTCAGGCTTTCAAACCTGCTCTCATTTCACTCTGGTGCACAATGTAGTATTTCAGTTGTCTCTTTTATGCCACCGGCCATGTGAACATGTTTGGTCTTTCTAAACATATTAATGCTATCAAACTCCCATAGAAGTATCAACGTCAGAACAACCTACTGTATTTGTATTTCCTAATTTCCTAATGGATTTTCTTGACTCATGAGGATATTGAGGGCAAAACATCCGGTTCGAACTTTCTGTGTGTTATCTTGCGATCACAGGTTACGTGTAGGCAGATGATGGTTGCTGTGTGTTCAGTAACAACTCACACACACTTTTTTATTGCCATATTGCATCATTCGGACCGAAATGTTCGCTATTTCTCTTAGGGCTCCAAAGATAGCATGTCAGCACTGCAGTATCTCTGCTCAGCAGTACAGATGGCAACAAACCATCATTGTCCATCAGAGGTCCTATTCAAGTAGGTGCTATTGTGCCCCCTAGCAGCTGGACATAAGAACCTGGATACATTCCAATGAATTTCCCCATCCATTGTCATCCCAGGTTTTTTTCAGACCAAGTGTTTGTTATTTTTGGGTCACGCTGCCTCTCCAATGCTATGGTATGATGGTCTACATCTGCATTCCTCTCATTCTCTTGCTGTCACATCAGCTAAACAAGTACGACAAAAGAAGGGAGGCCCTTTTTCTCTGTCATGGCTCACGTGGACAGCAGCATGATAGAAGCTTGTGTTAGTCACCATGCCACGGTATAGGCCCTAATCTATTATCCTGCACTAGCTGTTACAGTTAGGGGAAATACTATACTGAGCGAACACAGAGTGGCTGCAACGGACTGCCTCTGGGTCTGGATGTTTTAAAGGCAGCTGTATTTGCTGTGGTTTCATATTCTACATTTAGTTGACAGCCATCTCATGTCAGTTATGGCTAGTGATTTGAGTGTGATACAGTATGGACAGTATTTAACACATTACCATGTAGCAGCATTTGGAGGGGCTAGTAGGCCACAGTGGTAGTTTACAGTACTGCGTACGGTGTGACCGCTGTAGCATGTGTATAACATTATGTGTGGTCTGCGCAGCAGGTGGGGTCTCTGTAGTTTATGGGGTTAGTAGCATGACTGTGGTTTCAGTACATTAGTCACTGTATTCATGTTATACTTATTGTGTCTGTGGCATGTTTGATTTTCCCACAGTCAGATGGGGTCGGAGATACAGGCCCACAAATATCTGTCTACCCCCACCACCCTCCCCCTCCACCATCCCACCATCCCCTGTCCCAGTTGCTGTTCTGCTCCATAGGAGCATTTAATTCCTGAAATAGTTTATGGTCCAGAACCACGGCTCCCCCAGGAGAAACTTCTCCACAGGGAAAGTAATGAGACTAAATATTTGATATATTGTTTGGAGTACAATCACAAACAAGATCAACCTATTCATTTTGAACGTACCGAATTAGCCATTTTATAATGAAATTAATTTGAGTAGCAAATGAGGGTTGAACACGATTACTTGTTCACACATCAGAAATAAGTGCCTGTAATTAAAATGACTCATCATCCTGATTGGCACACTTCCATAGGCCTAGTCGGTGAAAAGTCGTTCTGCCAAGATATGTGGAACTGAGATCATGTGTCAAGATGTGTTGTGTGAATACTTATGGGTGTGACATGGTACTTGCAAGCACTTGTGTTTGTTATGTACACTTCGGCACATTTAGAAATCAGCTCCGTCTTGGCAATTTTTCCAGATGACACATACAGTACAGGGTTAGACCGGAGAGTGTGGGTGAGGGTGGTGTCCCCCCCAGTGGTCTGAGGGGAGTACAGCTTGTGGTTCAGGGTTTGATTGGAGACTGATGGACGGAATGGGCGGGGGTCAGGTCAGGAGGTTGACAGTAGCTCCCCGCCAGTGTACATTCCAGCCCAGGCGGGGAACATTGAGAGGCAGTGCACTGGAAGTGATTGGGGTTCAGAGACTGCGCTGTGCCAACGTCTGGCCTGCTACCCTCTCATAGCCCCCACAGCCATGACCCCATGGCCTG
This sequence comes from Nansenia antarctica, assembly GCF_963989245.1. Lineage (NCBI taxonomy): Eukaryota > Metazoa > Chordata > Actinopteri > Argentiniformes > Microstomatidae > Nansenia > Nansenia antarctica. Next base: position 64,957,346 of record NC_137675.1, on the reverse strand, counting down.
GCATCCAGACTGGTGTACTGCCAGATGCCCCCCCCCCCCTTCTCCCCCCAAACCTGGGCCGGTGTCCTGGAACATGCCCAGGGGATTTGGGGTAATAACGCTGGCCCCACTCCAATCCCCTCTCCTCTACCCCTCCACTGCCCCACACACAGGCACACCATTGTTCCCAGTGCAGAGTTAGACAGATCAAGGCAAGCAATGCCAACACAGGCCTAGAACAACAGGCCTTGGAGCACAGACTTAACATGCAAAACCAGTGCCAGCTCTCCTTTTAAAGCTCTGCTCTTAAAATCGAGACTAAAATGAGTCTCTTTCTCGTTCTTTCTCTTCCTCTCCCTCCCCCCTTTCTCTGTCTATGTCTCACTCTCTACCCCCCTCTTTCTGTCTCCCTCTCTCACTCTTTGTTTCAACCTCCTTGAATTCCACCTTGTCTTCCTCCGGGCTCCCAGCCTCCTCTTCCTCCCCTCGTCATAACTTAGACATGGAGCAGGCTCGGCCTCAGACCAGCGGGGAGGAGGAGCTACAGCTGCAGCTGGCCCTAGCCATGAGCCGCGAGGAGAGTGAAAAGGTACTTCCCACCATGCCAAACACACACACACACACACACACACACACACACACACACACATACACCACACACACACACACACACACACACACACACACACACACACACACACACATTGACCTGACTTCTCCAAGCAAGAGTCCCTGACACTGAGCAAGAGGCACTGACACTCTGCTGACAACCTGCTGTTTGGGAATGCTGTAAATATGGCCTCCTCCCTATCAGACACTATTCCCCTACAGAGTGTCCTGTCCCTCTCTCAATCTCCCCCCCCCCACTCTCTCTCTCTGTACTCCTCTAAGAGGCCTCCATATCGCCCAGACTGTCATCCCCTCTCTCTTTCTGATGCGGTCAATATGCAGCTCTGGCCAATCAGATTGATGCTGAATGAATGAGGCAGTAGACAGGATGGAGGCATTGATCTGTTCATCAGCCTGGATAGCGTGCCAGCCCTGGTATTGATGGGAAGGACAATGAATGCCCTTTGTGTGTGTGTGTGTGTGTGTGTGTTTTGTGTGTGATGTTTGATATGGATATGGTGCATACTATAACCCACACCTGTTACCAAAACACATTTGAGGCCTCATAATTTCATCAGTCACTGTCTGTGTTTGATGATATGAAATACACGCACTTTATTAGGAACACCTGTACACCTCATGTTTTCCACATTTTGGGCCTGTTAATACCGGCCAATCATTGCTTTAATGCCATGATATTCTTGTTGCTGACCATGTGCATCCCTTCATGGTCACAATGTACCCATCTTCTAATGGCTACTTCCAGCATGATAATGCACCATGTCATAAAGCAAAAGTCGTCTCAAACTTGTTTCATGAACATGAGAGTTCTTCAGTGGCCTTCCCAGTCACTGGATCTGAATCCAATAGAACACATTTGCCTAGAACAGGAGATTCACAGCTTGAAAGTGTGAAAGTGTGTGAAAGTGAAACATCTGCAGGAATTGCGTGATGCAATCATGTCATTATGGACTAAAATCTCAAAGGAATGTTTCCAACATCTTGTGGAATGCCTCGAAGAATTTATAGTCTAGCAGCAAGTCCTCAAAAAAGGCTTTAGTTTTCGAGATACCCCTACCCGAGGTAGAGCAAATGACAACAATGCTTTTTCTTATCTTTAGGGTCTCCCATTAATGAAATTGATTGTTGTCAAATTTTATTTTGGGGGAAAATATGTTTTTTTGGTTGTTCGTTAGAGCTACCCCAATCCCTGAAAAAGAGCCAAATTAGACCAGGCCGAATATGGGGAAGGTGACAAAAAAGCCCATAACTTGAGAATGATCACTCCTTTCCTCTTCAGATTTGCTGAGGTATGAACCAGGTGGTTGTCCTACATCACCAAATAGTCAGACAACTATTTACCTAAATAAATACTGAATTATAGTCCTGTAAACTTAGCTTTAGTTTAGACGGAAATTGTACTTTTTGGTGACAGGAACATAGGACTCCATCACTTTTCTCTCATTTATCAGAAAAACAGAAATCCCTGAAAAATATATCATTACTGAATTGTCTAGGGTGCTATTGAACACTAACCAGTAGTTGTATGGAAATATCTCATACAGTTCTATTGCAAATGAGATTTCTTTAGACATAGGCCTACCTCTTCTCTGATACAGTCAAATTCCGAATGGGGGATACGTGGCATAATAGCCTATAAGTTAAGAATGCTCACTATAATTAATCATCATATTTGGAGAGGGAAATACCAGGTGGCTGAACTACATCACCAAATAGTCAGACAACTATTTACCTAAATAAATACTGAATTATAGTCCTGTAAACTTAGCTTTAGTTTAGACGGAAATTGTACTTTTTGGTGACAGGAACATAGGACTCCATCACTTTTCTCTCATTTATCAGAAAAACTGAAATCCCTGAAAAATATATCATTACTGAATTGTCTAGGGTGCTATTGAACAATAACCAGCGGTTGTATGGAAATATCTCATACAGTTCTATTGCAAATGAGGTTTCTTTAGACATAGGCCTACCCACTGCTGGACTGGCCATACAATCTACCTGCCCGCTGGCAGGTGGGCCGCGCTAGTTTTGGGCCGGTCAGGCCGCCCCCCCCCCCCCAAAAAAAATAATAATAAATAAATCTATATACTGTATATATATAAAACTAGCGTGGCCGACCCCAAAATAGCGCGGCCCAAAATAGCGCGGCATCAACTAGCGCTGAATCAAGCGGCGGCCGCCATTTATACTAACACATGGGCTGGCCCAATCACATGCTTAGGCCCTGCTGTCCATCGGCCCCCTCCCCCACTCTGATCCCTCGTCCGACAACCCAAGTGCAGTGTCATGTTCGTAGATAAGATAGTGAAAGGGGGTGCCCAGAAAATTAGGGAGAAAAAAAGTAAGAAGCTAGCAGAGGATGCCTCAAAATGTCAGAAACTGACAGATATGTTCTCTGGATCGACTGGGGGGCTAGGCCTACTACAGATACAGCAGCCATGTCTCATCACCGTGGAGTACATCAACAGTGAGTGAGTACACTGGTTCACACTTGCATTGGTATACTTGCTGTCCATGTCACTTACTCCGCTCTATAGTTTTTTTTTTACAAATGGTATATTCAACAGACTGCCAGCATGTTGATCGGCGGTGTCGGACCGATTGTGTTGGGCCGGTCTGAGCCACATGGCAGGGCCTAATTTTTGTCCCAGTCCAGCCCTGGGCCTACCTCTTCTCTGATACAGTCAAATTCCGAATGGGGGATAAGTGGCATAATAGCCTATAAGTTAAGAATGCTCACTCTGATGGTCATTATATTTGGAGAGGGAAATACCAGGTGGCTGAACTACATCACCAAATAGTCAGAATAAGAGTAACCCAATAAAATAAAGTTTATTAGTTCTAAATTACAAGCCTCTAAAACATAGGTGTAAATAGTACAGGTTTTATTAAAACTGGAACCTTAATTCAAAGTACAGTATAGAAATAATTTTGAAGCTTGACAGTGGAACACTCTCTGCCACTCTGGTTTGAGTGACAGCTGCATGTTTCAAAACTGTGTAGCCAACTGGGCAGCAGCAGCCATAACAATCTCCATCTCAGAGGGAGAGGGGCTGTGGATTGACAGTTCTGTTCAGATTATCACCAATCTAATGACAGATAACAGGTAACACATATGTCCAACTATGATATTAATATGTTGTTGAATATGTTCATAAGAGACTATCGCCCCACTCAGATGACATACTGTCCTTCAAGGTCAAGGTTTCATATCACAGGTCATGTCGGGCCAGTTATTCAAGCACACATAACTATACGCCTACAACCAGTGATCAAGAACCACCCCAGGATCAGTAAAAGACATAGACTGTCCAGAGACACTAGATTTGACATCCGTAGCCAGTGTTTCATTTGCAGCCAATGTTTCAATTGCAGCCAGAAAGTCACAAAGAGAGAAGGCCTGACCCCTATCTGTACCGGTACAGGTGAAAGTACAAGGTCAAAGGTCCTCAACGCAGCCTCAGAGAGGTTTGATGAAGTAATACATCACCGTATGCTGACCTATGAAGATCTTTTTGCCTATGATGCAAAGTATCACAGAAGTTGCCTAGGATACATCTTTCAGAAAGGAACATTCTAGCAGCTAGAAACAAACATTTAACAGAAAATAAGTTAAATGAACATGAAAGAGCTTTCATTGAGCTAACTGAAGAATTAACTAAGACAGTTTTTTCAAAGCATATGACTGTCACAACACTGAGTGCTGTAACTGAGAGCTATAAAGGAAAACTGAGTACAGCTACAGAACCAACAATGTATAAATCCTGGAAACTCAAAGAAAAGATGAACCAGCATTATGGGGATAAACTCATCTTCATTGAACGTCCTGGAAAATCTGATCTCATCTGTTCTGGTGCCATGACTGTTGGCCATGCAATGAGAGAAGCGTCTCTCCTCAGAGAAAACATAACAGAAGACAGGGAGACAATGCCTCCACAGAGAACAGAGACCCTCACTGACACTCAAATCCTCCACCAGGCTGCAGGTATATTGAGGAAAACTATGGAAAAGGTTGAGCATGAGCCTCAATTCTACATAAGCAGTGACAAGCTTTCCCTTCTCCAGTGCAGTGAATATGTGCCAAACACTCTGTATGATTTTGTGAACTGGTGTGTCAATGCAGGTGCATTTAAAAATGTGCAGACCTGTGATGAGGACCCAGCTCTGAAGAATAACACAAGTGTTATAACCTTTTGCCATGATCTAATTGCACAGTGCTGCAGCAGGCGTACACCTATCACACTAGGACTTGGGATTATGATCCATCATGAGTTTGGCAGCAAGGCCCTTATCAACAAGCTACACATGATGGGTCATTGTGTGTCGTATGATGAAGTGCGTCAATTTCTCACATCAGTAGCAGCAGATCAATTACAGAGAAGCAAAGGTGTTTACATTCCAAATGGACTGACAAGAACCACAGAACATGGGATAATTGATGCAGCCATTGACAACTTTGACCAGAATGAAGAGACGCTGGATGGCAAAAATACAACAGATTCCATGGCAATTGTTGTATACAGAAGAGGTGATGTTGCCACAGCACACAACCCCATCCTGAGAATCCCAGAGAGATCTCTCCATGCCCTGGACAGCTGTGATTTGGATAATGAAGAGGTTCAGAGGTAAATATTATAGACCAACTATCTGCCAGACACATGCAATACTTGATTGAAATGGCTCTGATATACTGTATGTTAATGCAATATAATCCAATATTAAAATGTAAAATGTGTAATGTGCACTGGAGGCTTCAAGTTTCACATTACACTTGTGTAAGTCAGACTAGCATTTGTCCAATATTCAAGTTACACATTATTTGTGAGGTCACACATCATAATCTAAGGAATCTGGAGTGTTGTTGTTTGTAAGGGCATTTTGTTAAAGATTGAATTATATGAAAAAAGATGCCTAATGACTTGTTCTTGAATTTCAGATACATCAAGCCAGGTAGGCGATCTGAACCACCAGCAGTTCTACCACAGGTCCTCAAATCAGACAGCACAAAAGCTCAGGCAGCAGAAGGCCAAGACTTACTTTGGAAGGTGAGCCGTATCATGAAAGAAGAAGAACAGAGAATCCCAGGATGGTCTGCATTCAATGCCTATGTATCCACGTCAGACATCCCATTAACAACAGTACAATATATGCCCTTCATAAGAGCTTCACCATCAGACCTATCTACAATCTATACAGCTCTTTTGCAGCTCACACAGCTTGCTCAAGAACTGGGACAGAGGCATATACTTGTAACTGCTGACCTTGCCATCTACAGCAAAGCACAGCAAATTCTGTGGAGCAAACCTGAAGCTTTGGATGGCAAGATCACCATGAGAATTGGAGGAATGCACGTCACCATGGCCTTTCTGGCAAGCATTGGGAAGGTGTATGCAGACGGGGGCCTCTTTGACATGATAACCAAGTCTGGAGTCTATGCTGACGCAACAGCTCGGCAGATGCTTCAGGGGAAACAACTGACAAGAGGTGTGAGGAGCATCAATGTTGTTTCAGAGGCTCTGTTCAGGCTCTTCTGGATGGCACTGGTCTCCTGGCTGAACAAAAAAGGCCAAAGTCCATTGTCTGCTGAACAAGAACACCTCCTGCGAGATGTGCAGCATGCCTTTCATGGCGACGACCAGGTCTCTGCCAGACAGTTCTTAAGTGAAGTGGAGACAGACCTTCAACAATCAGCAACTTTTAAGTACTGGCTGAATTTCCTCAGAGGGGCTGATCTCTTACTCAGAATGCTACGATCAGAGCGTGAAGCTAACTTTGACCTTCATCTCAACTGCATGTCTGAAGCAATACCATGGTTCCGGGCTGCTGGCAGGATGAAATGCAATGTGTGGTCATGGTATTTGACAGGTATGACGGCCCACAGTCAATCAAAGACCTGGAGAGGCAAAGGAGAGGTGCAAGTGATGGAAGGCCTACACATGTTATCACTGGCAACACAAATGTCGCAAACTACAGGAAGTACTTGAGGAGTAGTGGAAACAAGACTGCACTGTGCATGTTTGTGAGCAACTACATTGTCACTGCAGCCCCATAGAGACTACACTCAGATGACTCCATCATCTTGGCAGGTGGATTTGACAAAGGGGAGGAGGTGAAGAGCATCTGCACAGCAGGAGTCAGCAGTTTGACATCACTGTACAGTGATCAGGAGGAGGCAGACACAAGGATGGTGCTCCATGCCATACATCTTGCAGAGTCATATTCCCGCATCATTGTGAGGTCTGATGACACAGATGTGGAAGTACTGCTCATATACTATGCAAGCAAAGAAATGTTTGGTTCATCTCTGGTGTACATGCATACAGGCCATGGAATGAGAGAGAGCTATGTCCCCATCAACACCATATCTGAGAAGATTGGAAAAGACATGTCTAACTGTCTACCAGCATGTCATGCACTCACTGGCTGTGACACAACAAGTAGTTTGTACAGAATAAGAAAGACAACAGCATTCAACAAACTCAAGACCCATCTCAGCGAGCTCAAAGATCTGGCCCATTTTGGACTCTCTGCCAGCTTGGAAGAGTCTTTGCCAGTCGCAAGAGAATTTGCGCTACTCCTATATGGAAAAAAGAAAATGGAAAATGGATTGATGTGCACAAACCTGGATGAACTGAGGTCCATAATTGCATCAACATCTGATACAGCCTCTGCAAATCTGCCGCCAACAGAGGATGCATTTCAGCAGCATGTGCAGAGAGCAATGTTCCAGACAGCGGTATGGTGTCACAGCCACATGCCCAAACCCCTGTTATGGAGTCCTATTGTCAAGGGGTGGATTATCAGAGATGGGGCCATTCAACCTGTCCTTTTTACAAAACCCCCAGCACCTACAGAAGTGAGAGACATCACTCACTTATATTGCAAAGATGCAAAGTGTGGAGAGAGTGAGAAGTGCCAGTGCCTCTCTGTTGGCCTTCCCTGTACAGAGTTCTGCACCTGCTGTGCATAATGTCAAAATGTGTCCCCTAATGTTTGAGGAATGTATTTAATTGTACTTTGAATTAAGGTTCCAGTTTTAATAAAACCTGTACTATTTACACCTATGTTTTAGAGGCTTGTAATTTAGAACTAATAAACTTTATTTTATTGGGTTACTCTTATTCTGACTATTTGGTGATGTAGTTCAGCCACCTGGTATTTCCCTCTCCAAATATAATGACCATCAGAGTGAGCATTCTTAACTTATAGGCTATTATGCCACTTATCCCCCATTCGGAATTTGACTGTATCAGAGAAGAGGTAGGCCTATGTCTAAAGAAATCTCATTTGCAATAGAACTGTATGAGATATTTCCATACAACTACTGGTTATTGTTCAATAGCACCCTAGACAATTCAGTAATGATATATTTTTCAGGGATTTCTGTTTTTCTGATAAATGAGAAAAGTGATGGAGTCCTATGTTCCTGTCACCAAAAAGTACAATTTCCGTCTAAACTAAAGCTAAGTTTACAGGACTATAATTCAGTATTTATTTAGGTAAATAGTTGTCTGACTATTTGGTGATGTAGGACAACCACCTGGTTCATACCTCAGCAAATCTGAAGAGGAAAGGAGTGATCATTCTCAAGTTATGGGCTTTTTTGTCACCTTCCCCATATTCGGCCTGGTCTAATTTGGCTCTTTTTCAGGGATTGGGGTAGCTCTAAAGAACAACCAAAAAAACATATTTTCCCCCAAAATAAAATTTGACAACAATCAATTTCATTAATGGGAGACCCTAAAGATAAGAAAAATCATTGTTGTCATTTGCTCTACCTCGGGTAGGGGTATCTCAAAATCTGAGGGCCCTTCCTGCTAGACTATTAGGCTGTTTTGAGAGCAAAGAGAGGCCCTACCCAGTATTAGAATAGTGTTCCTAATAAAGTGTTTGGTTAGTGTAGATGTATCCCTTCTTACATAAGCTTCCCTTTTTCACTTGTGTGATTTCAAAATGTTGTCAGAATCCAAATGTTTGTCAATGATATTTGCGTAATGATTGCCCCCATCTAATACAAATTGTAGGTTCTGTAGACCTCACTTTTTCATACTTTCAACTTTCAGTGGTTAGTCCTTCTCCTAACTCCTCCCCCTTGACTTTAGCCTCCTCCCCCTGTGGATATTGACGAGCAGACACAGCTCCAGATCGCTATGAGTCTCAGCAAGGAGGAGGCCCATAAGGTACTGAGATGCGAGGGGTGACTCCTGCATCCTCTACCCCTAACCAAAGCCCTAATATCTCCTGTTGCTCCACGTTGAGGCATCTATAAGCTCTGTCTCTGCCCCTCAGAGTAACGTTGCATGAGTCACTCACCCTTTCTCCTCTCCAGCTTTGATCTGTGTCCACCCTCATCCCTGAACAGCAAAGCAGCATGCACATTCTCTCTCTCTCTCTAAACGGACAAGGATGCATCCTCTTGTTCCACTAACCAATAGCGCTCTATTTCCCTCTCTCTTAGACCAATGGTAAGACTTCCTCTGGTGTAATTGGCTAATCTTTCCTTTGGGGAGTGGCAACAGGACAGTCCTCTGATTGCCCTGATTGGTTGGCTGAGGGGAAAAAAAGCTGTTTCATTCTAGAGTGGCTTGCATGCAATGTATCAGCAATGTGTTGATATCGGGGCAGGTTTGGGTTTTGCATGTCCGTCAATGACTGACTGTATTTCCCTCCATTCCACTGCTTGACACCCTCCTAGCCAGCCCCACCTCCTCCGGTTGCCATGGATATGGATGAAGAGACCCAGCTCCAGATAGCCCTGAGCCTGAGCAAAGAGGAGCACCAGCAGGTAGTGCCTCTGGGTGTTACTGAGTTGGGAAGGGGGAGCATGCACCCTCCTCCCCCTGGGCCTTTGGGTGCTGTAACTCATTCTAACCCCTCTGGTCCTTTAACACAGTGCTCCTCAAAGCCACCCCCCCCCCCACCCCCTTCACTCTGGCTGCTCATCTTAGCTCCTTCCAATGTTTTACTCTTCTTGCTCCACTTGCTTTTAGTGCTTCACCCTTCACTCTGTTACTCACCTCTCTCTCTCTCTCTCCCTCGTTCTCTCTCTCTCTCTCTCTCTCTCTCTCTCTCTCTCTCTCTCTCTCTCTCTCTCTCTCTCTCTCTCTCCCTCGTTCTCTCTCGCTCTCTGCTCCTCCTCTCTCTGCCAGGGCAGCACAATGGAACCACTCACTGAGTGACTCACTGAGTGCTTGACTGCCCTGCTCTCTCCCTTCTCTGACCAGAAGAATCTCTCTCTCTCTCTTTCTGGTGCCCACTCTTCTCACATGTTCAGCTATTAGAACCATATTGTGTGTGTGACCATGCATGTCTGTTTTTGTGATTGTGTGTATATGTATGTGTCTTAGTCATAACAACACTGTGACTGTCAGAATTAGCAGGCTTCGCCTAGAGCCCTGTCAATCCTTACTGGCATCCATGTATCTGTGTGTCTGTTGCCAGGAGCAACAGAGTCGCCAGGGAGACGAGACATTGCTCCAGAAAGCTCTTGAGGAGAGCAAACGGGAGATGGAATCTGGCGGAGGCGGAGCCGGGGCCGGGGTATGAATAGTTCATTAACATACTGTCTAATAAACCAACCGCTTATGTCTTATTGATCATCGTCATCATCAGTTTCATTATCTTTCTTACTTACGGTATTCAGGTACCCCAATTCTCATCAGAAATATCAATTTGTATGATATCCATTCTCTTTGCCCGAAGAAGCAAATCCATGCTTCACCTTATGTACACAATTGCTCACTTCCTCATCTCCTTATGAGATCGCTGGCATTCGTCCAAGCTAACGTCTCTTATCTAAAGAATGCATACTTACAGTTTCAAAGCCTGACTAATGTAGCGCAGCAGCAGACATCATGCGGTTACATCCCTAAAGACCAACCTCCTCCCTTTTTTCTGCCCAGTCTGCTTTGATGGACCTTGTAGATGTTTTTGCGGTAGCCCCCGAAGTGCCCCCTAGTGACAACCCCTGGGACCTGTCAGGAGGGGACGTCCGCCCCCAGGTCACTGCTGGCCTGGCTGGCTCCGACCCCTGGGACTCACTGGGTAAGCATTAACTGTAGCTACGTCAGCATACTCCCTGTTCACTCATTGGCACTGAGACTCATACTGTAGATACTGTACTGTCCCACCCTCGGGCAGTCCCTGTGCTACACCACACTCCAAATGGATTGATTACACAATGCATTCCTGTGTTAGGTCATTCATTTACAATTACACACACCCTCAGACCGTGCATAGAACGACACACAATGTGTGGTGAGGAAAAATCAATCAATCAGTCAATCAGTCAATCAGTCAATCAATCAATCAATCAATAAATAAATAAATCAATCAACCAGTCAATCAATCAATCAATCAATCAATAAGTCAGTGTGTTACACTCTCCATGTTGTCACGGCAATACTGTACGACTCCCTTGAAGAATGTATTTTAATCGATGATACTGTCCTGTTATTGAAGTGGAGGCCCGCTCCACCCCTCCTGTGATAGAGACTCCCTGGCTGGCACCACCAGCCTACAGCAGCCCAAACCTGCCCTGGAACCGCAGTCAGTCACCCCCAGACCCCTGGGAAGCCCCACAGAAGGCCCCTAGCTCCAACCCCAACAGCCTACCTTGGGCCTCCCCTGCACACACAGGTGCTGATGTGCTCTAACAAACTAAACGCATACTCACTAAACCCCAAGCCACTGACCTAGATCGCGGATTGATATGAATGGGAAATGTGAATGACACATTTGCTTCACAGTTGTAGAGCTTTATTCTACCATGAGCATCGTGGTGTGTCGTTGCAGGTTCTTCAGGGATAGATCTATTCTCTACTTCAGCTGAAGACAGAAGGGGACGTCAAGGCCTTGCCAAGTCACCCACTCCTCGAGTCGAGAGCCCTACAGGTAATTTGTGCGTATAGCTGAGTCCCTCCTATCCGCTCATTTAATTCCATATCTCTCCCATGTACCTTCACTGTAAGTCACATACTTTATACATCTCTAACTCCTGCTAGATGTGGACCTGTTTGACGACGCCATGGATGGGGGTCAAATGAATGTGAATGGGCGAGGTGAGGGCAGTCCGGAGCTCTTTGATCTCTCCCGTCTGGGTGAAAGCCTTGCCGCCCCCAGCCCTAGGGCCTGTCGGACCCCTGAGTCCTTCCTAGACCCCACAGCAGCCACTCTGGTCAACCTGGACAGCCTGATCCCCGCCAACCCCCCAGCCAAGACCAAGAACCCATTCCTCTCAGGTCAGCACTCACTCACATGTGCCTCTCAGAATCAAACCACATTTACTGTTGTGTGCGTTATTGTTCGAAGCAAAGCCATATAGAAAGTTTTACACTTCTCTCTGCTCTCTCTCTAGGACTGAGTGCTCCTTCACCCAATAACCCATTCCAAAGTGAACAGCCCCGTCTGACCTTGAATCAGATGCGCCCCAGCTCCACCTCCCCAGTCCCCCCCGCATCTTCACTACCTTACAGTGCCTCTCTACCCCTGCCTGCCAGCCACCAGCCCGCCAGCCTACCATCCTCCCTCACCCAGCCAACCCAGCCCAGCGTGGACATGCCTGGGAACCTTCCCCAGCCCCTGCTGCCCTTCTCCTCAGCAACCACGCTCGGACAGCAGGCGGACCAGCACAGTCAGAACCCTTTCCTATGAAGTCCAACTGGACTGGAACCAAACTCAGAGGGAAAGGGAGAATACTTTTTAGGTTCTATTGTTGACATGGCAATCTAACCTCAGACTCAACTGGAACTGACTCAACTGAAATCCCAAGTTGTTGTTTTTTTGTACGGGCTATAATACTGTAACCTTTAGATTGCTGCCACAACCTGTCTTGTTACTCCTTTGTATTGAATGGAGTTATAGCGGAGGAAGGAGTAAGAATGTTATTGTGTACTAGAGGAAGGCAGTGTCATGTAGAAGGCCATAACCTAATCCTAATCCACTTCAGAGACAAGCCTATGCCCAAGCAAACCCTTTGCTAGACAGCACAGTTGGATAAGACATTTTGATGCTACACTAAAGTGTAATTGCTTCTCAACTTTAAGTCACATGTCCTCTCTGCTGCATTGTATGATTGGCCCAAGGCCCCTCACTGTTACTCTTGATCCAGCACTGATTGTACACCATACATGCCTGCTTATCTCTGTGATAGTCCAGAATGCTCTGGGGTAGGCCACCCACTGCTTCGCTGACTGGTGCACCCTCCTATTATGCCCACAGGGAGGACTGATTTCTTAAGACACAATACAGGTGGGAGGCCTGCCAACCAACCCATCCAGATAATGAAACACAGTTTAAGTTCCCTTTGTTGCATTAGTAAGGCTCACTTAAGATGATTGTGTACTGGTGGATTGCTGTTGGATCTGTGTTGACGAGAAAGAGGCTGGTGTAGTTTGTAGTGGAGTGGGGTTGGGAATGATTAATGAATGAAAATGTTTTTCTTGAACTACTGCAGAATTCCACAGGAACAGGACAACATTGTTAGCATAATGTATGAAATCATGATTTTCTTTTTCTCCATTGCTCGTTGCTTGTGAAACACTGATTCTCATAAAATATAAGAGTATAATTAACAAACACTTTGCAATTGCAATCATCATTTATCATCTTGATCAGTATTTCATGACATACTTTGCTATCATACGATCAATTAATATAAATATACATATCAATACATTCATACTAGAGATTGTACTTCAAAACAGATCTTAATTTCTTTTTAAATAAAGCATGATATATTTTAATTTTGACACCATGTCTGCCCCCTGCAGGCCAAACATTTGTAAATCGATTACTGAATCTCCACCTTTCATCCAACACTTTACCCTATCAACTCAACATACAACCACTGATTACAACACCGTTTGATTGATTACAACATACAACCACTGATTACATTTGTAATATAAAATTATTACAAAAATGAAACTAAATAGTACAATGTTTTTTCTGACAATCGCTTGTGCTTTTTTCACTCCTTGATAGAAATCTGTCAATAGATTAATAATAGTACAATCTGCAGAAATAATAGCATTTCATCAACGTGAACCTCATTTACTATAACACTGTTATGACATGATAGGTTGGCAATATACATTTCAGAGGATTAATAATTGACCATCTCAATAGGAAGTTATTTTATGTGAACAGAACAGTATCTCTTTGTGTGTTGACATTGATGATGACATTTCCTGCCAACAGGGACAGGCACCAACGTCCGGTGATGATATGATGATATGATGTCAGTCATTTAAGGTTGAGTGCAGCCAACACAACACCTCCTGAAGTCCCTGGCCAGAGCGTGCGCTAAGTTCCAGAGTTGTAATTGGCTGAGTGGCGGACGCGATGATATCATCCATCCTGAACAGTGATTTCATCTCCACAAGACTCATCGTACAAGGGAGATCCCTAAAGGAAGGGTGGAATGACAAACTGTCAGTCTCAGGCAGAAAACTGAGAAGCACTGAAGACCAGACATGCAAAAGGAAGAGGGAAAAACTGTTATTGGATCTGTTTGGTGCTTAACTTTCTCAGAGAACGGTTGCCAAAGTGTACCTCTTGTTGAAGAGAACCAGGACAGAGGCAGTGTGAAGTGGCTCAGCAGAGAGAACAGATAGCAGCTGAATACAAGAGGAGGATATCTGAGTAATGTTGGCAGAGTCCACCACGAACTATGGAGAAACACACAAGCCAACAGGTCAATCTAACATCTACTGATGTGTTGTGAGGCCATTGCTATGACATTGATCCCCCAATTTAAAATCAGGGGATTTGCTCATAATTTGTTGTTAATGGTCAAATGATGACCAACTTTTGCATCAAACCTCACTATCAATGGAATTGCATTCCTTGAATGAATTCTGTGATCCATGCCCCTGAACTCACAATGACAGAAGAGCAGTCAGTGAAGTAGCTGGGCCAGATGGGGCCCATGCAACCTCCCAGCTCTCTCACGGTCACCTTCTTCTTCTTCTTCTTCTTCAATGTCAGGTCTGTCAGGTTGGTGCCCACCTAAGATAGAAGGTATCATCGTAATTATTCATTTTACATGACTTTCTGTATTTCAGACCCCTCAGACCACCTTACTCTTAGCATAGCGTATCTGGTCATATCAGCATGTCACACGTGCATGTCAAAAGCTTTTTCTCCAACACCACTGGGACAATTTTGATGAAACTTGGGTGAAAGTTGCATCTTATAGATGGTTCAGAGTTTCATGGTGAATTCATTCCGATTCATGCTTAAACGCTATACTAGGGTGCAATGTGGAGAGTTAGTAGTGTAGCCTAATGCAATACGCGAATTTGGGAATAATATTTTTTATAAATCAACGCAAAGCTGTAAAAAGCAAGACTGATAATGAACCAATAAGAGAACACGTTCCGGTAATCGCACCAGGAGAACAGCCCTCCCAGTGTGCAACTGGGACGTGGCACTGTAACGAGTGCCATTATGATAAAAGTCTTGCTTCATTCACACAGGCTTCTCCATCACTCATTTTATAGAGGGGCGCTACATCATTCGACATTGTTCACCTGTTTCGTATATGTAATGTACTTTATGTATGTAAAAACTGTATATCCATAGATTTGATTCTATGTTTTAAAACATTGTATTGTATGTTGTATTGTTGGCTACTTTTGTATAAACTGTATGCTGTGACCCTCGGGTAAAATGAATTACAAATTCAAGTAAACTGCAACCCTAACTGAAGATTTGTGCGTAAATGGAATCATCGCGTAATTTCAAGACTAAAAACCCATCTTTTTAATATTGCCTTTAAATGACTAAATCATTTTATGATTAATGATTGGAGCACCTTGAACTGCAACATTTATTACGTTATTATGCTATACAAATAAAGGTTATTATTATTATAATTATAATTATATTATTATTAGTATTGAGGATATTAGAAAGGAGCATGAGATGTTTACAGAGATAGAGAAGGAGTTTGAGAAGAAAAATACAGAATCTCTCAGACAGACGGAGGAGAGAGAGGAGAGACTTTCCAGCAGAAGAACATTTTTAGGAAAATATATGGAAATATATAGAGTATGAGAAACAGAAGAAAAGGGACCAAAACGTTAGGCAGAGGGATGAGGAGATCATGGCTAGAAAGGTAGAAAAACTGCAAGAGGACAGGAATGAGTTCAATAGGGAAAGGGAGGATATGGACAGTAGGATCATGATCCTCATGATGGAGATTGAGAAAGAGAGGGAGACCACAAAGAAGATGCTTAGAAAGACAGTGTCACCATTCCGTCTCCTGAGTCATAGCCGGCAATCATTCACACCACCTGTGTGCAATCAGGCCTTCAACCCGCTCCTACTTAAACCCTACTCTGCCACCAGCCGACACCAGATCGTAGCCTGTAATAGTTTGTCTGTATGCTTGCATCTAGCTTTAGCCTAACCTTGTTCTCCCTGTACCAACCTAAGGATTCCCTGCCTGCTGACTACTCGCCTATCAGCCTGACCCTTACCTGTCTGCCTACCTGCCTGCCCCCCCAGCCAGCCTGACAACCCACCTGCCTGCCCCGCCAGTTCTTCTCTGAAAGCTTAATAAATGTTTTGTTTGAACTCTTACCTGCTCTCTTGTTGTCTGCTTTTGGGTCCCATCTCTGGTCGTGACAAACAGAGAAGGTAGAAGCAGAGTTGCATGCGATAAGGAAGGAGAGGATGAAAATCAAAAGAGACAGCGAGGCGGAGCGAGAAATGCTCAGGATGTGGAAGGAGAAAAAAATTCTAAAGGATAAGAAACAGATGGTGAAAGATGGAGGCGGTCAAGAGGACAGAGGCCATGGTGAGGGTGGCCGAACAAAGAGTGAAACAAGGCCTGGAAAAAGAGAAGCTAGAGCAGGAGAGGGAGGCAAAGAAGAAGGCGAAGGCATGCCTGAGGATTAGAGAGATAGATCTCACTTTGCCTAAACTCCTTTATTTTTCCTAATTTTCTCATTGAGAGGGACACCTCTCATGGCCTGTCTGGCGCACAATCAGGCAAACCAGGGAGTGAGCCTGGCTGCCAAAAGCCTGGTTGGTGTGGCCCTGGCTGAGAGTGTTCAGAGATAAGGCAGGGGACTGCACAATCCGACACTGTTAGCATGCACACCTCAACACTATTGGCCACTATTTAGGGATACATAGCGAATCAATTTAGATAGTTGTCTGTGATTATCATGCATCAAATAGAGAGAGAGATAGCATTATCTGACAATTCCATGGGTAGTAAGTAAGTAAGTAAGGTGTTCAAGCCCCCTAATGTCACATAGTCCTAAACTGAGCATTAAACTTTAATTTCCATATTTCTACAGTGCTGATTTAATCAATGTTGCCATGATTCCTTCTTTTTTGTATTGGATTTAAGGATAGTTCACATAGAAATTAAGTATAATTCATGCAGTCTTGGTGCCCAATTCAAAATGTATAGATGGTCGTTCATCACAGGCCTACTAAAAGTAAGACAGTGTAGGCGACAGGAAACATGTTGTCCCCTACTACGAATGATGTAGCATCCCTCCATAAAAGGAGAGTGATGGAGAACTCCATGTATTATGCTTCAGTCTTTGCGTTGATATCTCAAAAATAATATTCCCAAATTGGCCCAGTGTTGTCGGAGATAAAGCGTGTGACATATGAGTGGTCAGAGACCGAGTCCCTGATCTCATCGGTGGGTGGGGGACAACAAAGGCATAATATATTATAGCTATATAATAATATAGAATATTATAGCTCACCGTAGGCAGAGTAACAGGAGGCTCCCCTAAGTCATCTGACGCGTCACCTAAACTGAGCTGTTAACGATCTGTTAAAGTGATCACATATACAAATCTGAACAGTACTACTAGCTTAAAACCAGACAGTGTCGAGTGTTCATGTTTTGAGCTGCGATAATATTTACTAGCTAGCTAGTCAACCAACTAACTACTACAGCATGTGGCTAAATCATTATCATCTTGCAAGGAATCATGAAAGGATATTTTGTAAACGTTTCAATAGCAGTGTCTTCCCAACTCCGGTAGCACCAAGCAGTAAACACATGTTCGTAATTATGTCATGCAAAGCTTGATAAAAAAAACAAGCGAGCGAGCTAGAGAGCTTCGTCTGACTCCATGGCGACGCTCACGTGATCAGCCATAGTTGCTGTGATTGCACACAATTGAACGTCAATCACGTGAACCGGAACCAAAATAATGATCCCTTCTGTGGAAAATAAGTCCCTCCTCTTTCCACACGGCTCTGTGGCTCAGATGTCAAAACAAACGTCGCTCCCCACCCACCGGGCACTTGTGGTGCATCTGAGAGGTCTGAGAGAGCAAAGGGCCCGTCAGTGCCTCAGGCGACCAAAAAAACCCATCATCACCATGGAAGCTCAGTTGAAGAAGGAGTTGGGGACTTCCATCCTGAAACCAACTGGTCATTCTGGAGGTGGATGTATCAGCCAGGGCCAGAGTTATGATACTGATAACGGGAGAGTGTTTGTGAAGATCAATCACAAGAGTCAGGTTCTTCATTACTTCTTTTACTATGTCTATCTATATACCTTCTTCTGCTTTATTTCGTTAGTTTAAAACAGTGCGATTTGGCTCAACACATCTGATCAAACATGGCTTGCAAGCTACTAATCAAATTCAATTCTACAGAACTGAGAACATTCTGGGAGCAAATAGGATTAGTAGTTACAATAGAGCCACCCGATCGTGATGATAACATTAGAGCCCTCGTATGAGAGCTGAATGGAATCTTTTTATTTGACGTGACAGCCATAATCCTTATGCTTAGAGGCAATACAACTGTCTTTAGCCTATACCTGTGTTGAAATAATGACTCTAGCCTACATACATTAACACTACTACAATACATTTACAATCACACATTCTCAAGGTATGGTGTTTTTTCTTCTTCTTCTCAAAGGCTAAACTGATGTTTGATGGCGAGAAGGCCAGCCTAGATGCCATCTTGATGTCGGACACAGTGAAAGTTCCCAAGTCTGTGAAGGTGATCGAGCTTGACACAGGAGGGGCTGTGTTTGTCATGGAGCATGTGGACATGAGTGGTCTGAGCAAGTAAGACCCTCCTTATGGTTGTTGTTATCATTAGTGCAAAATGGAACAACAACACATTCATGGTTCCCCCCCCCCCCCTTCACATCAAATAATCTGTGTTACTATCCCGATGTTAGCCTAGTGTGTATCTGTTTGGGTGATTGCTGCAGGCACTCTAAGCAGCTGGGAGAGCGTTTGGCCGATATGCATCTTCACAATCAAAGACAGAGAGACAAACAAAACAAGGAGCAGCAGACAGTTGGTAAATATAACTTTTACCATACCACCACGGAAGTACAATTAGATTAGCCAAAATAAACAGCATAAAACATTCAAGGTCCTTATACCGACAGAATGATTGTGGATATGGCCCTATCCCACCACTCTCTTTTTAATACTCTCCTTTTAATTACCCTAACCATTTTAGATGTGAGTTTGCCAGTGTGGACAGTCTTGAGTCCTGTGATGCATTTATAGGAGGCCTTATCACTTCTGTCAATTTGCACAGGAAAAGGAGCAGGACAGTCTGGTATGCCTGTCATCGACAAGTTTGGCTTCCATGTACCTACATGCTGTGGATACCTCCCTCAAGTGAGCACCCTAACCCAATGCAACTGAGAAGACAGTATATTAAGACATTGGATGGGCAGAACCTCACATTTGAAAATGCTGTTTACCGTTTCTGTGAGATCAGATTTATGCATGTTGTCACCCTCCTCAGGAAAATGAGTGGCAGAATGACTGGGTGACATTCTACACCCAGCAGAGAATACAGCACCAGCTTAACATGGCAGAGAAGTCTTATGGGGATAGGGAGGCCATGGAACTATGGGCCCAGCTACAGGTAACGGCAGAACACCACCTCCTCAATCTTGACAATAATACAGTATATGTAAAGTGCATTCTTTTCGACCGGAGACCTCGTGTCAGCAGCCCCCCTAAGATCTTCTGTGTTGACGGTTCCGAGCTGGAGTTTGTGTCTCTTGTTACAAATACCTTGGCCTTTGGCTGGACTCATCCCTTTCCTTCACCACCCACATAAAGCACCTGCAGACAAAAGTCAAAGCTCGCCTAAGCTTTTTATACCGGAACAAGGCCTCCTTCACCCGTGCAGCCAAACATACCCTTCATCTATAGCAGGGGTGGGCAATTCATTTTCACAATGGGCCACATGAGAAACCAGGACTATTGTGGTGGGCCGGACCAGTAGGCTGGACCAGTAGGCTGAACCAGTAGACAAACGTATAATATCATGTACAGAAGATGTGTATCATATTACAATCACAGTCACCCTTATTAAACTGTTTAATCATATCCGATTCCCTTTGCAAGCCATTAAATCAATAACATTATTATCAAATGTACATTCTGTTAAATGTAATTACGTCACACACATGCAGAGACTGAAGGACAACTTATGTTTTTGTTTTAATAAGACAGACAGCCAGTCTGCTACCTCACCACCACCATTCTAAAGCTCTGGGACCTGGACTAGACTGATTATTAATGTGATCAATGGATCTGATCAATCCAAGTGAATTTAATTGTCTGAACATCCTCAATTTCACTCTGTACAGAACCCAGTATTCATTACACTCAAAATCCTCCAAATACTTATACATACAATAATAACTAGCTAATAATGAAAATACAGTATGTTGATAGCATCTGATTTATAATAATTTGAACACCCTGAGAAGTCAACAATGTCATGTATATAGAGTCATATCTTCTTATGAGGCTGGGCTGTATCTGACATTGCTGCTGCATATTCACCATCCAGCAGACACACTGAGAGCACAAAATATATGATAACAAACCATAACCAGCTCAGAAATTACTCTGTGTGGGGAAATATACCATAATCTTTCCTAATGAGTGACAACAGATAAAGATTAATCTAAATGCTTATTTTACTGCTTGGTCAGTCAGCGTGATTGACAGGAGAGATGATTAGAGGGGCAGAATTTTCACCACCCTTATTCAGGCCAGGGCAGAAGAATGGATAGAGTTTCTCAGTGAAGGTGCACCCAGTGAAAGAGTAGATCAGAGACCTGGCCTCCACATCATAAAAGGAGACCTGGCCCTCCTCATAATCCACAAACACCCCCACCTTCTGGGGATTCTCTCTCAGGGACAGGAGGACAGGAGGGTCAGCGCGTGCCAAGTACTCATTTCCATTCCTCAACTTTACAGTCCAGTATCCATCCTCAGGGCTCAGTGTGAAAACCACCTTTCTGTTGATGGACTCTCTGGCCACTCCTACATCCCACCCAGTCTTCTCCTTCACCTCCACTTCATAGTAAAACTTCCCTGAGGGGAAACCCTCCTGTCCTAAAACACAGACAACCCGGGAAAACCTCTTTGCGTTATCAGGGAGATTCTTTCTTGTGTCTCCATCTCTAACTTGTTTCCCATCCTCAGACAGAATGAGACAGGGATGTGCTGTATCAGGGTCCAGAGTCACATCCACTGCATACTGCTGACTTCTCTTCAGCTCAGCATCACACAACTTCTCCACTTCACTCATAAGTGTCCCCTCCAGCTGAGACACAGCTCTCCTCACAGTCCCCACATAGAGATCACTGTGAACCCTGACCTTAGACCAGTCCTTGGTGTGTGGAGGGGTGGACAGGGAAGGGAAGCTCTGGAGGAGGTGGAGGTCGTCCTCAGTGTGTGAGAGCTGCTCCAGCTCAGCGCTTCTCCTCTTTAGCTCAGTGATTTCCTGCTCCAGCTCTTTAATCAGCCCTTCAGCCCGCCTCTCTTCTGCTTTCTGCTTCTCCTCGATCACGCCAAGGAGCTCAGCCTGGCTTCTCTTCATGGAGTCCACCAGAGCAGTGAAGACCTGTACGCTGTCGGCTTTCTCTCTCTTTGCAACTTTCTTACTAAGACGTACTGAGCGTTTGATCTCTGAAACCTTCTGCAGTCGCTCCTGGATCATCTGCTGAACATCTGCCTCTGTCTTCCCCAGCTGAGCCTTCCTCTCTCCATACTCCTCCTCTATGGGGACAGTGTCATGGGTCTTGTGGTCTGTTTTCATGCACATCCAACACACACACATTTCATCACTCCTACAGAACAGCTCCAGGAGTCTGTCGTGCTTCTTACACATCCTGTCTTCCAGGTTCTCCACAGGGTCGATCAGCTTGTGTCTCTTTAAGCCTGCGACTCTCTGATGAGGCTCCAGGTGAGTCTCACAGTAAGAGGTCAGACACACCAGGCAGGACTTCAGAGCCTTGAGCTTCGTCTCAGTGCAGACGTCACAAGGCACTTGTCCAGGTTCGACAGGGGACTCATCTTCGGCCCTGACTCTCATTGTCTTGAATTTCTCTACGACCTCTCTAAACGTTGTGTTGACGCGAAGCTGAGGTCTTCTATAGAACCTTTCCTTACACCACGGACACAGACACAATTTACTGGTGTCCCAGTATCCTCTGATACAGGCCATGCAGAAGTTGTGTCCACATGGAGTAGAGACAGGGTCAGTGAACACATACAGACAGATGGAACACAGGAACTGCTCCTCAGACAGGAGACTGCTGGAGAAAGCCATATCTAGAGAGACCAGAGGTGACACCATAAAGCATTTCCTGGAATCAATCAGATCTCGATAGTTTCAGCTATGGAGCTGTCAAGACTGTTTTATGAGATTATACAGCAACCAATAATTATAACATTATTCTACATCACAGAGAAAATAGTCCTTCAAACAAATCAATACGTTTTACATGCTGAACTGTCTATAAACCAAACTGGTCGAGACTACACAATAGTTTATCTTGACATGTCATTGTAAGTCTCTCAACTCACCTGTCTGTGATTCTGTGAGAGTGTGAACGCTGTCTCTGTCCTTTATACTGTATGTGTGATAGATGCCTGTTTGAGGACGATATCTAACACGTTTGAGAGAGTCTGCCCTTGTCCACGATACACTTTGTCTCTACACAGTTTACTTTCATTTCAGCAAACTGACTGAGATGCTCCTCCCCTCCCAGTACAGCTCTCCTCCCTGGAACAAAGTTAACCCTTTACAGGCTGGTCTGTTTCTAACATGTGGTTTTACAGACACACTCTTCTTAACTGTCATTTCCAAACATCATATTGTTCCCAGTCAGTATAAACTGTAATCAGAATAATATTTGTGATCAGGGGCCTCATTTAAATAAAGTACTTTGGATCAAATTTTGATCTTACCCATGTCGTACATAGAAAACCACGTCAACGTAGTGATTTATACAATTTCAACTTGAGTCAATTTGACCGTGGAAACGATCGTAGCTCTACGCATTGCCTACACTCATTTACATGTTATTTCTATTATGAAAAAAATGTTTACCTCACACAGGGCCGGCCAGGGACAGCCATAGGCCGTACAATGCCCAGGTCTGATCTATAGGATGGCATCTCAGTCTGCCCTCAGGAAACTCGACACACTCCATCACTCCGCCATTCGTTTTGCCACTGGTGCGCCTTTCACAACTCACCACTGTGATCTGTACACCCTTGTAGACTGGACATCTCTTCACAGCAGACGGCTCTGTCACTGGCTTCATCTTATCTACAGAACCATACTTTGCAAAACACCTTTCTACCTCTCATCCCTTCTGCACCTCTCTCACCGCCCCTTCATCGTTCTAAGATCCAGTGATCTTGTCCGACTCACCATCCCCAAAGCCCGTACCGTTGTCGGTCGCAGCGCTTTCCGGTTCGCTGCAGCACACGACTGGAACACCTTACAGAACACCCTCAAACTCACCGCCCTCACCTCACTCACTGCTTTTAAACAAATCCTGCATCGAACCATAGTCGATCAATGCACCTGCTGATCACCGTCTCTCACCCATCCCATAACCCATCACTGCCTCATTTTAAGTACCCCTGCTCCACTACCCCCGCTATCCCTCACCTCCGCTCTTCCTCACCCCTACCTCCTCCGTCTCTCTCCCCTCTCTCTGACTGTTAGTATTTTAATGCATCTGTATTTGCCAGTGTTTTATTGTTGTAAATTATTTAACCTTGTTTTATTTCTAGCTTCCCCCCCCCCGAAAGAGCCATTGCTTTTTGGTCAGGCTGCATTTGTAAATAAGAATTTGTTCTTACATGTTTGCCTGGTTAAATAAAGGTTAAATAAAAATAAAATTAAAAAATATGGCATAATGGAACTACTACAAACTATCTCTCCTGTCTGTCTTGACTTGTTCTTTCCTTCTCCTCAGCTGAAGATCCCCCAGTTGTTTTCAGATGTGGAGGTGTTCCCGGCCCTGCTCCACGGGGACCTGTGGGGAGGTAACGTTGCGGAGTGCTCAGAAGGCCCTGTTATCTTTGACCCAGCCTCGTTCTATGGTCATGCAGAGTATGAGCTGGGCATCGCAGGGATGTTTGGAGGTTTCAGTAGCTCTTTTTACTCTGCTTACCATGAAAAGATCCCCAAGGGCCCAGGCTTTGCAAAGAGGAACCAGCTTTACCAACTCTTCCACTACTTGAATCACTGGAACCACTTTGGTGGTGGCTACAGGGGCTCCTCTCTGAGGATCATGAAGGACCTTGTGAAATAAATTAACCTTCTTCAACGACCCAGAAAGTCTTACACTACAGGCTAAGCTTACACAAATCTAGAAAGAGACTCAAATCAATCGAACCCAATCGACACCACTTAGCAGCATAGTTTTTTGTTTTAGTTTATAAACTGTCTTAGAACTGAGAGCTTTTCCAGAATGAAAAGACATGGAAAGAAACTAAAGTGATTTTATTGAAGACATGTTGAAATGCAGTGAGAAAGATTATATTTCTGAATTATCATTCCATATATACAACAAAACTAAAGTTAGATTGTCTAAAAAAAGTATTGCATTCATTAAAGTTAAGAACACAGCAGACATGTGTTGTTATGAACTATTTCAGTTGGAGATACATATTTTACTTAATGGATACTAATTGCAATTATATGCTCATCCCTACAGCAGAGATTTGTTGAAAAGCTGTAATGCTCATTATGCAATGTAATAAATAACATTTATTTGAACAGGCATTTATTTGGCTTATTATTTTACCCAGTCTGAAACCATTGTTTTTTTTAAAGTGCAACCTGAGAACACAGATATATTTGCCTTATTCAGAATGCTTATCATATCAATAAAACGCTATCCATTGGTTTGTACCCAAACGTCCACCGTACCTTAGGGTGGAGCTTCACCACATAACAAACCGGTGACTTCCGCATGATCTTTTCAGAAGTGATATATACAGATCATTGCATGGGCGATATTTAAAGAATTGTAAGTATATGTTTACTATCTTTGAATAAACAGAGTCTCGTTGTGTGGATGGTCAGTTAAATCCTCCGTGCTTTGTATTTGTTTTGCCTCTAGTTAGCGTTGGCTAGCTACTGTAATGCGTCAACACCAAGCAGCGTCACACCCATGTTCAGTTCATCTACGGGCTTACTTTCATTCATTGCCAATGCCAAACTATCTGCAGACGCTTTCTAACAACATTATATTTCACTTTTCACCAAATCAATACTTGGCAGGTGCACGAATTATAAAACCTCTAATCTCTTCAAGCCAAGGACAATGGCATTGACTGAAGCGCATAACGGTGGCACCGGGGAGGATGGAGCCGGTGAGTCGGATGATGTGGTCGCGAAGGCCGGCAGCGTACTGGATGGGTTCAGCGAGAGCGCCGAGACCCGCGCCCTGATCGCCAGCCTCCCGGAGGTCCATATGGGGACAAGAGAATCTGTCATTGAAAGATTTCTGGGTGAGAATACCTGTCGCGTGAAATTGGGTGAATGTATCTCAGGTTCTTATGACCAACCACCTGAAATGTATTGTAGGCCTATTATATTATCGATACACATCACCACATTGCTGATCTGCACAGTACCAGTATGACTAGGCTTCACGGTTTCTTTATTGTCCCTTAGGGCAGATTCGTTTTCACACAGGGTTTCAGGGTTCACACAGACATAATCCAAAAAGGACAACATCAACACAATAAAATCGCAGAACTAGTTCAGAGAAATGGAAATTCATACCAAATACAAAAAGTGTAGGCCTAAGTGTGCAAAGGTGCAGGGGGGATCAAGGAATACAGCCAAAGAGCTATTTGCCATTAAGCAATAGCACTTGGGATGAAGGAAACATACAATCTTTTACGAGCTGTGAAGCGACGGCCAGAGCAAATGCTCCGGCAGACCAATACAGCATTAGGCCTCTTAAGGACCTGCCTATTATAAATGTTCAAAAGCCTGCATTGACTCCCACCAGAGATTCTACTGGCCACTTTAAAAATACCTCCAAGTCTGTTCTTATTGGACATATTTAGGTTACCAAAACAAGCAGTAATACGAAATGGCAGAACAGATTCAATGAAACTTGATAAACGTTAAAAGAGTACATTTTTCTCAGGAAATCGTCTTTGCTGGACCTTTTTAATGGTAGTGTCAACATACGAAACACAGTTTGTTATCGAGAACAATACCCAAATATTTGTAGCTATCCACTAGGTCAATGTCATCACCTTTAATAACAGTTAGCAGTGTGCTAGGTGCAGAAATCAATCTACATGTTTTTGACACATTTAGAGGAAAGACTCATCACATCAAGACATAAAGTCTTCCAGCACCGGCCCATGATCCTGTTTCTCCCCTTCAAGGAGGCTAACAATAACGGGATCATCAGCAAACTTTAAGATGTATCTGTTCTCATAGTTGCTGCGACACTCGGTCGTGTACATGATGTAAAGAAGGGGGGAGAGACAGCAACCTTCTGGGGAACGGGTGGAAGAGTGACTTTGATGATTTTCTTTTTCTCATTATTTCAGTCATAATGGACGGGTATCAGGAGCAGCCACATCTTCTGGACCCACATCTGGGTAACACATTCATAACAATGATTAGGCTAAATAAACATTTGCATTATTCTTGCCTAGGTGTATTTTCTGAGAAATGCTGACACATGTTTCTTCTTTAACAGAGTGGATGTTGAACATGCTTTTAGAACTCACCAGAAGTGAGAAGTCTCCACCTTTACTCGTCCACCTCAGCTTTAAATTTCTCTACATTATCTCTAAGGTAAGTCAGACAGACCGTTATCTTCCTGGAGTTAATTGCCACATCATTCTTTTGTGTCTGCTTACTGTACACCTTACCCTGAGACATCTCTCTTGGCCATGCAGGTGAGAGGTTACAAAGTTTTCATGCAACTCTTGCCACATGAGGTGGCTGATGTCCAGCCAGTCCTAGACCTCTTGTGCAGGCAGGACCCCAAAGATTCAGAGGTGAGTCTTCCGAGTACTCTACAGATTATTATTTGAATGGAAGTTTATTTATGCTGTCACTTATTTATTCATTTATGACATTGGTTTAAATTGGATACCATGTGTACTGACTACAAAGGCAAATGTTTCTCTCACTGCTTTTCTCAGACATGGGAAACTCGCTACATGCTACTTCTGTGGCTCTCCATGACCTGTCTCATACCCTTTGACCTATCTCGTCTGGATGGTAACCTGGACTCTGATTCTGGTCAGGCCAGAGAGCCTATCATGGACCGCATCCTTGCTGTTGCAAAGGTGTGTGAGCCGTATCTGCCATGAGCAATGTTCACCTTCCATCCACCTTCTTAATAGGACTGATTGAAACACCTTACACCCCTCCCACTGCTGGCTTACAAGAGGCTAGGCTTAATGATGAAATGATTCATTGATTAAATTCCAGTTTATTATCTGTGCCTGTCATAGAAACTTCTCTTTCGAGGTGTGTTGTGACTGCAATCTTGTATTTTGTAATTTGCAGTCTTACCTGGCTGTCAGTGATAAGTGCAGGGATGCTGCATCTGTGTTGGTATCAAAGTAAGTATACAGCCATGTTGAGAGTTTAAGCGATTTAATGTATCTCGATAGCCTGGTTTTTATTTAAAGAATGATCTGACTGGACCATGTTAACTAATTGTTAATGTTTTTTGGCTTACTCTAGTGATATTAATCACATTATGCTCAGTTCTCACAATGATCTACTTGTACTAACAAATATATATTATTCTTAAGACTCATCTCCATCTATGTGCAATATCATCTAGGTCTCAGGTACTACTAAATCTACTCATGAAATAAATTAGATATCTTAATGACCAAATCTTGATTTCCCACATCATGTGATTTAACCTCATCAAGGCAACTTTATTTGATGTACAGGTTAACCTATAGTATACAAATCATCCACAAACCACACAACAATGAACCCAATATGATTTAGTAATGTTGCATTTCATTTCCCTCCCAGAAGAGGGCAAGCTTGTATTGGAAGATGAATACCTTGATGACACAGCAAAATCGCTCTTAGCCCACACAATATTTTGTTGTCATTGTCTGTGCAGGTTTGTGACACGCCCTGACGTGAAGCTGAAGCGTCTTGGAGACTTCGTGGATTGGAGTCTCACCACTGTATCTCAGGCTGATGACCAGACCATGGAGGGGACTGTGGTGCTGGATGGTGCTTTGCAGTCACTGGTAAACACACACTCAAACTTCCAACACCACCCAGAGAGGCTGCTTTGGTAGACCTGCCAACAGTGATGTGGTTTTAATGATGTGTGTGTGTGCATTTGTGCACAATAGCGCACTCAACAACCCCTACAATCTTTCCGAAATCTGCTCTTAATACCTCTGGAATTGCTATAAATGCAAACTACCCTGATTGTGCAATATCTTTTCAGGTCAACTGTTGCGTCAGCCTAGGCTAATTTAATACAACCCTCAAGCAAGTAGTATGAAAGTCATATAGTTGGCATTAAAACTTGCCCTGCAAAGAATGTTCAAGGATGGTCGTGTTTTTTTGTTTTTTTTAAACCGTCTCTCTTTGCACTTTGTCTGTGAGTAGAAACTGGCTCTATCTGGTGCTCGGGGCATTTAAAACTGGCTCAGTGTGTTCTGACTGCCCCGGGTGCTTAAACTTGCTCAGAAGCACTTTGTTTTGCGGAGTTGCCTTTTGAGTTTCATAAAACTGCTTTATAATGGCTCAGACAAATAGGGTATAAAGAAGGAGAAACAGAAAATGTCATTAAAAAAAATAGGCAAAGCCACAATACCTGCTATAACACATCATCTGTATCAAAGTGATAACTTCAAATCCTACCTGCAAGTATAACACTCTGGGGTTTGTCCCTTAGTTGATAGTTCAGTCAAAGTCACGTATGAGCATACCCTATAGGGCAGTTACAGAGTTAAGCAGTTTGCTTTGTGTTACAGTATGCAACAATACACAATTGATCTTGTCCTCTGTCTTGTGTCCTCCAGGCACAACTTTTCAAGCATGGGAAGAGAGATGATTTCCTCCAGTATGGTAAGTGTGCCATACAATAACAGACTGATCATTTGACACTCATTCTTTTTTTATGGACTGCTTTTTACTTTAAAGGGACACTTCACCATTTCAAAAGCCCTGCCTCATATAATTTCTTTTGACTGTCAATGGCATCATAGATATGATTGCAGTGCTCCCACGGGTCCTTGAAATCCTTGAAAGTTAGTGAATTTGGGAAAAAATAAATCAAGGTCATAAAAGTTTTTGAAAATAGACATGGGTCATTGAAAGTGCTTGAATTCCCCCCCCCCCCCCCCCCTCTCTCTCTCTCTCTCTCTCTCTCTCTCTCTCTCTCTCTCTCTCTCTCTCTTTCTCTCTTTCTCTCTAGATATTTACATTTTTTTTTCTTCTGTAATGTTAGTAAATACGTTACGCTGTCTGCATGTGTCTCCCACCATATGAATTGCGCCACTTGCCTCAAGAAAGTTCTGGTGAAGTTGCAGGTTAAATGGCAGCAAGCAGCTGTAGCTGGCTAAGAGGATAGGATTAGGACAGTTTACCCAGAAAGGGCAAAATCGAAATACTACTCAATGAAAAAGTGAATGAACCGAAAAGCAAATGAAGGAACAGAGACAGAAGAGTGGATGAGAAAAAAAAAGAGAAAAGAACAAACAAGTGAATAATTCCTCAGGTATCACAGATCACTGCAGTAGGAGTCAGTAGGCCTCTCAGACATCACAGACATCAATTCCTAATGTGACATGTTGTTGGTGTGTGTGGTCCTCAGCCCCCACGGTGCTACAGTGTCTGGACAAGCGAGGTGTGGCGGAGAGCAGCCTGGCCATTATCAGGAAGCTGGGGGTCAAACTGGTCCAGAGACTGGGATTGACATTCCTCAAGCCACGCCTGGCCAAGTGGAGGTCAGACATGAGTTCATCTTCAATTAAATCTACTATTTATTTATTTTTTACAAATCTTTTTATTGTAAACAATCAATTGACAAAAAGAAGAAGGTAATAGCAGTGCACACTGTTTACATTTGTTTAGTTTTTTGTTGTTGTTGTTTGTTTTTCTAACCCCCCCCTCCCCCACCCACAGGTATGTTTGGGCCACAAATAATAATAATGGAAAAATAAATAAAAATACATAAATAAAGGGGACTAGTACTACTAATGAAGGCAATCTGTAAGAATATGGTATACATGAAGAAAATGAAAGTAAACATTGTCGTTATGATGAATAAGGGAAGAAGGTTTCATTAAGAAGGAAAAAGGAAATGCAGTGGAGTAATCTAGGGCATCTCAGGGAGCTACCTGTGGCACAATACCAGTGTCCGAAGTGATTGTTAGTTTTTTGATAAGGTCTAATAGGGGGTTCGCTAATACTTCCAATTCCTGGCTTCTGATATCTACCAGGAACGTTGGGAGAAAAAACAAGTAGGCCCAAACCACAGACAAGAACCGGTTCTGGGCGGGCTGGACTGTTTCTGGCTGGACAGTCTCCTCTCTCTGCCTCCACTCTAGAAATGGCCATTCTGGAGTTTGTTAGTTAAAAAAACTAAAACGCTGGCTAGTTTCCAGGACCTAGATTGACTACTGAACGCTCTTAATGGACACTTTAAAACAACAATAGCAGAGAGCTGAGAGAGTGTGTGTGTGTGTGTGTGTGTGTGTGTGTGTGTGTGTGTGTGTGTGTGTGTGTGTGTGTGTGTGTGTGTGTGTGTCTGAGACGGTAGTAAATCAGCACGGTCAGACAGAGGGGTTATGGCTGTCAGAGTGTGAGCCAGGGCTGTGTGTTACCCAGGTAGAGCGGAAGGATTTGAGAGATCCTTTTAAAGAGAATCTTAACTTCTCCATCTGAAGGCATTGAAGGACATCTCGTATCCATTGGTCGTGTGTTGGTGGGGAAGCATGCTTCCATTTAAAGAGAATACGACGTCTAGCTAGTAGAGTGGTGAAGGCAATGACACGGCGCATATTAGTGGGCATATTCTCAGATGGGGGGAGGCCGAACAGTGCAGTCATAGGGTTAGGGTCTATCTTTGTGTTAAAGGCCTGTTCAATGGTTCCAAATATGTCAGACCAGAATTTAGTCAGCCTCGGGCAAGTCCAGAACATGTGGAGATGATCAGCTGGGGATTGGTTGCATCTGTTACAGGCATCACTCCGACCCGGGAATATTCTAGCCAGCTTAGCATTGGTAAAGTGAGCTCTATGCAGTATCTTGCATTGGAGTAGGCCATGTCTAGCACAGAAAGATGATGTATGAACTAGGTTGAGGATGTCGTTCCATTGGTCATCAGAAATTTTGCCGTCTCTCCCAGAGCTCCCTGAGAGGCATCACAGGGTCTGGAATCAGGGAAGCAATCTGGCCATATAGGACTGAAACCAATTGCTTTTGATTTGGTTTGAGTGTGAGAAATTTATCAATTGGCGATTCAGGGGGGCGGTTGGGAAAATGGGGAAATTGCTTTTGAATGAAGTGCCTGATTTGGAAAAAACGGAAAAGATGACTGTTGGGCAGGTTAAATTTGACTGACAGGGATTCAAAGGATGAAAAGACTCCATCTTCATACAGGTCATTAAGTGTCGCAAGACCATTGTTTGACCAAACACGGAAGGCGGGATCAGTGCACGATGAATTAAATCTACTATTGACCTAGATGTGTGAGAACTAGATGTGTGGTAGTAGGGCTTACTGTTAATGAATGTGCTGACAGCTTGGTGTACATGTTCTTTCCTCAGGTACCAGAGAGGAAACCGGTCCCTGGCAGCCAACCTGGCCCAGTCCCAGCCCAGCACAGCCGTGGAAGCTGTGACCCCAGATGTGGAAACTCAAAGCCAGGAAGAGGACTATGACATTCCTGAGGAGGTGGAGAACGTCATTGGTCAGCGCCTCTCTCTCTCCTCATTTGTTTAGAAGCCAAGTCAGGTCTGCTAATGTTGTGACAAATAGGTTCATAGTTGACGGTATGTTTTATTCACTTTACAGAGCAACTGCTGGTGGGGCTAAAAGACAAGGAAACAATTGTCCGCTGGTCTGCAGCCAAGGGGTAAAGTATTGTAACATTTTATTAGCAGATATCTTAACATTAGCAATGACCACTGACATACTCAATAGGTAGGAGCACCACTCTACAGTAGGACGTGTTCGTATTTGTGTTGAAGATGTGAGGCTCCTGTGTCATTAGAAAGGCTGAATAATTGTTCTACTCTTGTCAGTATTGGGAGAGTGACTGGGAGGCTTCCCAAGGAGCTGGCTGATGAGGTGGTGGGATCAGTACTGGATTGTTTCAGGTAAAGATCTTAGTAATCATCAGACTCAATGTTCTACAATATGCATTTATTTGTTCTTGATTCCCTTGAGTCACACCATTTCACAGAGACTGTATGTGCAGTCATGTCAGGTCATGTCTGTGTGTGTTTCAGTCATGTCAGGTCATGTCTGTGTGTGTTTCAGCTTCCAGGAGACAGACAATGCCTGGCATGGGGGCTGCCTGGCGCTGGCAGAGCTGGGCAGGAGAGGCCTGCTGGTGCCCTCACGCCTCTCAGATGGTAGGTCTTTTTGGAGAGGTGCGCGTGAGCCTACGGCGTAGGCTACGCTGCAGAAGTATAAATTGGGCTTAACTCCACAGTTAAAGCACAGTCAGACCAAATAATCACAAATCATCCACACACATTAAAAATCATTTTTTATTCAACTATTTTTTATTTTTTTTTTAAATGTTTTTTTTTCTTCTCTTTACAGTATTTACACTTCACCACCACCCTGTTCCCACATTGTTATGATCAAAATGGATACAATAATATTTACCTGTACCCTGTCAGTGCATGAAAGAAGATTTTTTTGGCGGGTTCTTTCAGTCCATATAGCCGCCTGCAAACAAACAAACCAGCTACCTACATCTATTTCTAAAAAACATTGAAATAGTCTTATTTTCAGTGCTTGGTAAACATTTGATCATTATCAATCCAGATGCCGTAATTGAAGTTGAGCCGTGTGTCCCCAGAGGTTTAACGTAGCTCCACTGCTGTTGATTCAGTGGCATAACACGTCCCTGTGTTCAACAGTCAGGGGCTAGCAGCAGCGGGTTCTCCTCCTGAGAGCTCGGCCTGACTCTTTCCCCTTGGCTCTCTTCGCTTGTTTCTGTGAGGTAAGCTGAGCCTCTCTGCTGCCTGCTCGTTTCACCCCCCTGACCTTGGTGCTCTGCTCTGCCTTGGCTGTGGGTTTCACATCCCCTGTGAGAGCTGGAGTTGGGGGACAGGGGCAGCTATGGCTGCCAGGGTCTGTGGAGCGTACCGACAGGCTGTCTGCCATGCTGAGGCTGCAAGAGCTGGTTGTAGAGCTGGCACTGGCCAGCTGGCAGAGTGCTAGGGCTGCGGTCTGTCTCTGTTGGTCACAGGGCTCCTTATCTGACGCTGTAGGCTCTGGTCTGGATCCCTGGTGGAGACCCCCCGAGGTGGCCGTTGTGGGGCAGCGGTCCGGGCTGCCGGGTGGAGCCCTAAGGCTCAGGTTCAGAGGCAGGTCCTCCTGCATGCTGACTGTGTCAGGGTAGCGATGTCTGCTGGTGTGGAGGTCAGATGTGTTGGTGTCCACGTCTTGGTGCCTTTTTGAGAGATTAAGAGGGGCCAGCTCTTCCTCAGTATCGTCATCTTCCTCATGTTCAGATGAGGTGTCATTGTGTTCCTCAGACACTGATGGAGATGGCTCTGTGCTGTTTTCAGATGACCTGTAAAGAGGAATAAGACAGTCATCCATCAATGTACAATTCATGCTGTGACATCTTAGCCTTTTTTTTTTTTTTACATTTATTTGTGCATGGTTTTGTTCAAA
Organism: Nansenia antarctica; assembly: GCF_963989245.1. Classification (NCBI taxonomy): domain Eukaryota; kingdom Metazoa; phylum Chordata; class Actinopteri; order Argentiniformes; family Microstomatidae; genus Nansenia; species Nansenia antarctica. The sequence goes on along the minus strand of NC_137675.1, from coordinate 64,923,554 downwards.
TGATCAACTTGGGCAATCAAAGGGCAACTTACCGTTCTTCCAAAAGCGTAGTTCTTGATTGCAGCAGGTGTTGTGAAGTGTCCTCTTTGCCTTTGTCTGTTGTGATTGGTCGAGGGACCGGAGCTGTATTTCCTAATTGGCTGACAGTCTTTGGTTCCCCTAGGACAGTGTAGTGGGGACCATTGGAGTCTTTCTGGGTAAAGTGTAAGGTACTGGGTCTGTCAGGAGATCCTGAGGCAGCACACCCCACCATGGGGCTCAGTCTGGTGGACTTGTCCCCACCCTGCTCCTGGCTGCTGGCCTTCTCTGTGGGCCTGTCATGTGGGTCACTGTTGGGCCGCGAATGGATGTAAACGTCATACTCCCTCGGCCCAAAGCCTGGCCCGTACATGTCCAGAGGGTGATACCTGGATCCTGGTAGGGGGAGTTCGTGGGGGCGGTACATGCTGTATGGCAGTGGGGGGCTTGGTTGAAGGGAGGGGCAGTATCTGTAGGAGTATTGGGGGAAGAGGGAGGTGTGCACTGGGGCTAGGGGCTGAGGTAGTACATGCCTCGGGGGTTCCAGGAAAGTGGAGCGGTAGGAATGGGAGTTTGACCCGTTCAGGTGTGGGTTCCCTGGGAGTAAGTAGGGCTGGTAGAGGTGTAGAGGGCGCTCTGGGAACAGGTATGGGGAATATTCCGGAACCATGTGAGGAGGGAGAGGTTTCAGGGGCATTGATGTTGCCAGTGGGCCCCAGGGGAAGGCTGGGTTATTAAACGATGGAACAGGGGCAGGTGGCTCCTCTGATTGGTGTAATGGTGACTTCAGGCCCTCGGTGCTCTCTCTGTTGGGTGTGACTGGAGAGAAGGCGGATGGGCGGGCTAAAGACTTGGCCTCTTTGTTCCCTCTGTTTTCACGCGTCTCTGGGCTTAGTTTCATCACACCCTGACTGTCCTTACTGGTTGGGCTCTCATGCCCTTCCTGTCTCTCCTCCTTCTTCTCCTCCTCAGCCTTGTCTTCTTCCACGTCTCCCTGGCTCTCAGGGCTACTGGCGTGGTCCGCAGGCTGGGGACCAGAGGGGTCTTTCTCTTTCTGGGTCAGAGGGGAAGGGTCTCCCTTCGCTAGGGGCTTGACTTGCCTCCCTACGTGCCCACCTTTCTGAGAAACCAGTGAGATGGAGTTCTTACACAGGTTATATTTCATGTGGTTGAAGAGATGGGACTTCTCATTGCAGGTGAAGGGACACTGGAAGCACTGGTACTTGTAAGGCTTGCCTGGAGGCCTGGGAATGTAGTGGGGCCTCTTTGGCTTGCGTTCCTGAACGGTGTCCATCCTGCTCTTCTGGGCCCTTTCACTGAAAAGACAGGTTGAAATAACAGATTAGGGATTAGTTAGTGTACATAGAAAAGTATGTTCTCTTTATATATTGGTCTTTAAGCAAATATCAGGCTTCAACATTTAGAGCATGCCATTGTCAGTAGGTTTGTTGCCACCTCCTCACTGAGTTGACTGATGAGGATTAGCTTAATGGTGTTGCCAGACAGGTTCAGTTGGAGAGCAACTCATGCAGACAGGTTCTCCCCCCCCGCCCCCCCCCCCCCGTAGCCTCAACTGCTCAGGCAGAAAGATCCCTAACTGCAGAAACACTGGGCCCTCAGGCTAATCTATTCCAGTTAGAGTTGTTCAGGTTGTTGTTTGGCGGCAAGCTACAACAAGGAAAACACACAGTCCACACCACAAGAACTGTCACAGTACACATGCAAACTACCCGTATATCTTTGAGTAGGTACTCATGTGTCATGGTCGGGCCTCTCCTGCCTGTCCATCAACAATATCTATCTGTCTGTCTCGCTGTGTGAGGAGAGTAGCTCGGCACCACGCAGGCAGTCAGGGTACTATAGCTAGGCACCCAGGCAGACCTGCGGGGCATGTAGAGACTCGCCCCTTCTTTCTCCCGAATAAACCCTTCGCTGACGGCGTGGGAACCAGCAGCCACCTGCTTCCCATGACTACACCTGCGGGATGCGTACAACGCAGACACATCGGCTGATGATGATGATCTCATCCGTGGATAGAGACCGAGAATGACTGGCCTAGAGAGGCTCCACGCTTCCTGGTGAGAGGACCAGACGGGGGATTTACTTTCAGGAAAGACCTGTGTGTGATGGTTGCTACAGCATTTCCTCGAAAACTAAATGGAGTGCGCTGGCGAACGCGCAAAAGGCCTATTCAAAGTAAATCCAATTCAAGTTTGTCGCTCCAAACGCCACAGATTTGTCTCTTTGAAAATGAACTGTCACCTTAGGCCATATGTTAGTTGGTGCAGGGCCTCACCTACAGGAACCTGCTTGTCACGCACTGTCGCAAGAAGTCGTCACTCAAGTTTCTACGCAGGTGTTGAGCGAAACGCCACTCCCTACTCAAGAAGTAGAAATGAGTTGGAATTGGACATTGTTTTTTGGGTGTTTTGCCTTACACCTGTAGTTTTCCTGAATATAGCCAAATTACTCCCACTGCAAGAATGACATTATTTAACCAAAGCCTCATACATTACAATGTGTCAATTCTTATTAAGCATATAGACCAATTAACTAAAATCATAAAAAGTGTGCTTAATCCCAGTCCATTGCCTCTAGCCTCTCTGTTGATTGTTGAGGTAATTGCCAGGTGCAGCCAGCTCGGTTTGTGAGTTTGTCAGTCAAGACGATACAGGCAGCAGGTTATTAGAATACACAGCTTGGTAACAGGTGCACAGTGCGTTTTACCCCAAATACACCTGTGGCTGCACAAACACCACCTCCAAGCAACACTTAGAAACTTAAAAGGCACTGTTCATCTCAATAGGGGGATATGTTATTGCTGTAATCTGAAGGGCCCGATTGTTTTCATAAACTGCCATTTTTCTCCGCCGGTTATATTTGCCGTAGATAGGTGGACACAAAAGTAGTCTTACCTGCTCCGTTTCTGACAACGATCGCGCCAGTCTTTTCAGTTCACAACAGGGGCCCCCTCTCCACTATCTCCTGCCAGTGTTAGTGTCCAAGTGTGATGTTCTCTATAGTGCGTGTTGATTGTCCCGAGTGTGTCTGTGGTTGTGTGCTCCGCCGCCTGATCTTTGGTCTGAGGTGAGTTTGTCTCTCTGAGGTCTTAGCTCCCTAGGGGGCGGAGCTTCAGCCCAAGCAGCAGGGCCCTGAGGCAACATTGATGCACCTGATATTAGTCAGGCCCTGAGCCATGATTTACATTATGAAAAAACATCTATCCCTCTCTCTCCCTCCCTCCCTCCCCCCTTCCCTTTCCTGTTCTCTCTCTTTCTCTTTCATGGGAAAGACTCTATGGGCACCAGGATGGGAGCAGGCTTAAACACACGGCTCATAATTGCACAATCATACATTTAAATTAGACTCAAATGTCTGGGTAGGCTGGCCAACATTTTTTAACTGCTGTTCTCATAGCATTGTTAGGAAATGTATAGAAATGTTTGGGAAAATGGTATTGGCATGCTAGCACAAGGATTTTGACATTGACTGTTTACTTTTAACTGACACTTTAAGACACATTTTTAATTGTGAAGCTTTCATGTTAAAAGGCTACATCTTGACTGTCCCTCCTAAAGACCTCTCCATCCCCACTACCCCCCTGTATAGTTTATCTACCGTAAATTAAAAATTCTTCCTTCTAATATTGTGACTACCAATAGCCCCTGGCACTAGCATAGATTCGTTTTTCTTATGATGACTGATGGATAGATGATTCACTTACTTAAACAAATATATTTGTTGTCAGTTGCTTTGGATAAAGGCATCTACTAAATGTAAATGTACATACATGTATATATGCACCTTTTGCCAGATTGAGCACCGCAGGTGGTGTTTATTTAATAAATGTTTTAGTAGTATTTAGAATTTGCACACACACAATAACAAATGAAAGACAAACTGAAAAGAAAAAGGCAAATTGTGTAAGTTTATCAGAGACCGGCATTGCGTAAATGTGTCTCCTTTGTCATATAGATATATAAAGTGATTTTGCATTAAAACTTCATTTAATCGTTTTTTCTTCTTCTTTTTTGTCATATGCTCTGCTGCTACATTGATCTTTAAACAATACAATACTAGTTTAGTGCTCTCAAAGTGAATGTTTGACACTCTGATCTTCTTACAGCCCGCACTGCTAATTAGTCCTGTGGTTTACTAAGCTACACGACTTTGTGGCTTGTGGCTGTTCAGCTGTAAACCAACACCGCATGCTTGTGTGGCTGTCATCTTTCATTACCGGGAGCATGAAGCTTTGATTCTATACTGTTGACATGAGGATTATGCAATGATGATAAGGCTGTTGACATGGGTGGATGAACCTGTGTTGTTGTTTTTCCTAGACCGTACCACTCATGTCTTGTGTCTTTTCTCTGTTTCTGCAGTTGTCCCGCTCATCCTGAAGGCTCTGACCTATGATGAGAAGAGGGGGGCGTGTAGCGTGGGCTCCAACGTACGCGACGCCGCCTGCTACGTGTGCTGGGCCTTCGCCAGGGCCTACGAGCCCACCGAGCTCAAGCCCTTCGTCACTCAGCTCGCCAGGTAATCCTCCTCTTCCTCAGTCCTCATCTCCTTTCAAGGACATGAGGCCGCCACGTTTACTGTGGTACTGCCCAAAAGGACTCACTGCTCTGGGAGACTATCCAATGGTAATAACCACTTACTGTGTGTTCTTCCCTTCCCACCCTGTTAAACAGCAGGTCTGATGATATGTGATCTTGTATAATCAAGAGATCCTCAGCAGGTCAGCTCTGACTTCCACTGAACTTGCGTGGGAGGTTTTTCCGCATGATCTCACTCGATCTCGAGATTGGTGTTTTGCTCACTAATAGTCGTAGTTTAACGAAGGACTTTGAAATAACCTAATTTTAAACAGCAATACTGCCAACCAAAATGTTGCCAAATATACTATTCTCAAGATCGCGTCAGGACGTAGGCACTAGTGCACAATAGCATACAGATGGACACTAGAAAGAGACTTGTAAACGTTGATAAAGGACCTTTTATTCGTCAGAGAGAAAGCCTGCCTGACTGAGATAACTGTATGGCCCACAGTGCATTTTGTGTAATCGGAGTTGAGCCTGATTTGCATAGCAGCAGGATCGCTGTTATTTACTGCCTGAAACCAGTTTTTATATGCTTCTGTTAGTCACGTCTCTCTGAGATTGCCTGGCTGGTTGTCTTAGCTCTACCTCAATTTACATTTAAGTAATTTAGCAGACGCTTTTATCCAAAGCAACTTACAATAAATATATTTGTCTAAAGTAAGTGAATCAATCAGTCATGCTTGTGTCTGTTGGTTAAATCACAGATAATACTTCTACATACATAATACATAATTCTACCAATGATACATATGTCTCACCTCTCTACCAATTGATTTAAATGTAATTTATTGTAGATTTGACATTTAATGACATTTATTCCCATAAACTTTATGATATAAACTGTGGCGTCAGCAGAGATAATGACTAATAGTGACACCTGTGTATAAAGACAATTATCCACCTCTAAGTACGCCCTTCACAAGCCTCAGCTTGCTCCGCGTCATCTGTTAACCCTGTCTCCATGCTAAGCCGTACACGCTCGACTTGTTTGTAGCTTTGATCGAGCTTATTGTATTTCTCTCGGAGGCGTTCCTTTGTCTCAGTCGATGAGACAAAGGAACGCCTTGATGAGTGGCTGTCCTTGGATGTGTTAATGTCTCTCGTCTAAAGCACTGATGTCTCTGTGTGCCCTAGCCCAGGCTGAGAGGAGCAGAGTGAGGGGTGATGAGGAGGGCCTGTGTATGCAGACTCTGCTCTTTTTTTCGTTCTTTTTGTAATATATAGCTACTGGCAGTGGCTTATGATGTGGTTATGTTGTGAATGATGTGGTCACCAGTTCGTTTGGATTTGATTAGATTTAGGTAGAGTGTAATTCGGTTGTATGTCATGGTTATGGGTCAAGTTGTTAGACGCTGGTGTGATTTTGGCATAACATTGTTTTCAACCAATCAGAAGTCCTGAAAATAAACAGCATACACAGATGGCACTTCAAGATAGGTGTTTTAAGATTGATGTTTTAAGTGATTACGCAATCTTTTTACCACACACACACACACACACACACACACACACACTGTACTGTAGCTACAATACCTGTGTGTTGAGGTACACACTAGTTGTGATGCCCTGCCCTCCTCCTCCCTCCCTTGTCGACAAGTGTGAGCCTGTGAGCCCCTGATAGACCAGCTCTGCAGTAGTGTCAGTTTGAACCCCCCGTCCCCACACACACACACACACACACACAGACACACACACCCACCAGCACCCTCCTGTTCCCTTCCCTACAGCACTGCCTGGTTTCGCCTGTTGCTGTAGGTTTCGGTCGCCGTTTGGCACAGAGGCTCAGACAAGCTGAGTCCTGCACCTTATTCATCAAAGTCTGATGACATTTTGACTCAGCTTTAGTGTGGCATTCACATGCAACGCAACTGTTGTGCCACATGATCATACACACACACACACACACACACGCACAAACACACGCACACACACACACGCACACACACGCACACACACACACTCGCACACACACAGCAGATGCTGTATGCCTGGTCGTTATTATTATAGCCCCGTGTAGGATGTCCTCAGGACACTGTCCTCCGCCGAATCAGGATTCTCTATGGCTTTTAGTCCCTCCAGGCCATAGGGTGTTGGTGAGACTAAAGCGGCCCGCTCCAGGCCTGTACCTTACTGTTGGGATACAGGCAGTGAGTACACAGGTAGAGCAAACAGAGCCCAGGGGCACCTGCCCCCTCAGGCTGTCAGAGTGACTGATTGGGTACTTCACAAGGACTCCTTTACACACCCGCACCCACCCGCCCAACCCTCCTAGGACATTGAGAAGTAATACAATAAGAAGTCATACTCAATCATACGGAAGTTGTCGTTAACATAGATACATTGCACTGTGCTGCTTTGAGGCCGCAGTTAATCATTGTTAGGTGTTCTGTGTGTCCATCAACAAGTGACCTGTGTCTATCTGTCTCCCAGAATCCTCTCATGTCCCATTGCACTGACTTCGTTGTGGTCTAATACCAAGGCAGCCGTCTACAGAACCCTGTGTACAGTAAACCTCCCTGTCCATTCATGCCTCGCCCCCCTCTCTCTCTCTCTCTCTCTCCTCAGTGCTCTGCTCATCACTGCTGTGTTCGACCGAAATGTCAACTGCCGCAGAGCAGCTTCAGTGAGTGCTCTGTTTCATGTCTCCAAACCTTCTTGACTAAAAGATGACCGACCTCACTGAGACCATTGATTGCCAACCTGAAACCATGTCTCTTTTCTCCCATCTCTCCCAGGCTGCTTTCCAGGAGAATGTCGGAAGACAGGTTTGTGAGCGCAGCTAGTTGCAAAGCCTTAGATTATTACTTACCGTATGACTAATGCTAACATAGACAGTAAATAAACAATAAAGAGTTTCTCTATTGCCAGCCATGCAGGTCTTGCTCGAACGTGTCTTATCACTTAAAAAAAAAAAAGGGTTTCGGGTTAGGGGCGATCAAGCTGAACTGATCACACATTGGTTCCGAATTTAGTAGAACTAAGCTTATGTTAATCATCAAATTTAGTGTTTCATTATCTGCTCAGATTTCCTGCATTTTGGCCCATTGTGTACCCCACGTGGGGAAACAGTCTGTCCTCTTGATCTAAGTAGAGAATCTTGTCTCCCTCACAGGGCACATTCCCTCATGGTATTGACATCCTTACAGCAGCAGACTACTTTGCCGTTGGGAATCAGAACAACTGTTACCTGACCATCAGGTAGGTGACGAGGAAAGATCATCCCTGAACACGCTCCATCGTGGAAGCTTGAGGGGCATCGGTTAGAGTCTCGTAACGTGAACTCATGAACAGTGTAATAGACTGTGTATGGTATTAGCATGTGTTGAGGACTGTATGTATGACACTTGTCCTTTATGCTGGCCTAGGGCCTAGTTCCCTCCCTCTTTTTTTTGAATAAGCATTTCTGCCATCTCAGGAATGAGCTCTATAAAAATGTCACTCCACCGCCCTTCAGCTAAATGTCGCCAATGGCGCAAATATGTCACCAGCACACCTTCCTTACACAACTAACCATAACACGTAAAACCATAACATGTAAAAGGTGCTTCCAGAGAATGAACTACAAGAGTACAAAATAGTCCTGGTGAAGCAAAACATATTGCGGAAAGAAATCTAATCAGCTGTTGTGCATAAATAGTCCATGTGAGCCACCACCAGACCCTTCCCTTTCAGTACTAATAGGTATGAAATCGCTTTGACATTTTGTGTGATAAATGTGTGCGTATTAAACACCTGTTTGCACCCCCCCACCTCAGTGTCTACATCGCCAGCTTCCCAGAGTACACCAGAGCCATGATAGACCACCTGGTAGCCAAGAAGATCAATCATTGGGATGGGTAAGGAAGGACATTGATAGCAATCCCCCCCCCCTCCATACAAGTAGATTGTAACCTAAATGTATAGTTGTTTGGGGAGCCGCAGCAGTGGCATCTAACAGAGAAAAGTGAGCTCCTGTGTCTGTTTCTCTGTGGGACGCAGGGTGATCCGAGAGCTAGCGACGAAAGCGCTCCATAACCTGACGCCTCAGGCCCCTGATTATATGGCTACTACAGGTAAACAATGTCGTCTGGCCTGCTCTAACCAAGAATGTATATCATTATGTTGTGTTTCTTACATCAAGTGACATTTAGTGACAATGGCTGTCAGGTTTTATACATTGAAGCCTCTGAATTTGTCTATGAAATAAAAACAGAAAAACACACCAGATAGTTTTAGCGGTCATAGTGTATATACTTTGTTTTGATTGTCTTTTTCAGTTTTGCCTCAGCTGTTGCCCCTAGCGATGGGTATTGACCTCCACGGTCGCCATGGTGCCATCCTGGCCTGTGCAGAGATAACCCACGCCCTGTACAAGCTCGGCACTCCGACCAACAGGTAACTCACACCTGAGCCAGCCAATCAGAAACAACTCTGCTCCAACAGATATCCTGATCTTGGCTACTCACACAAACAATTATTATCATGTGGCTGTCATAAATGCTTTTTTTACTGTATACAGCTTTAGCATTTCCATCTTTGTTCTCCCTGTTTGTTTACCTGTAGGCCAGTGACCGACGTCATCTCTTCAGACTCTGTGGCTGGAATGAAAGGCATTCACCAGAGGGTCAGTGTCCTCATTGCCTCATGGTGCTTTTCCACTCAGACTTATCTTTAGGGGCTCTGCTTTTAGTTTGGGTTTTCCCACCACCCAGGCGATCATTTTCACCTTTTTCTCTAGCGAATTTCCTTCTAACATCTTCTAACAATTTCTTCGGTTGAATGTGAGGCATTTGTTTAGTTTGGAAATGGCACACGGAAACGAGCACTTCCCATGAAATGGAACAGGTGTTGACCTGCAGCAAACCTAATAGAGCATAAAAATGCACGTAAGCGTGACTCCAAAGCAAAGTGACTAATGGATTGTCTAGATTGCTGTTTCATTCAAGTAGCAGTCCCAAACAATAAGCCTAGCCAAACAATGGCAGGGCACACAATGGTAAAGGTAAATGGACTGCACTTATATAGCGCCTTTTTTGCTGCTCCAAAGTTGCTCCAAAGCGCTTTACAACGGCCTCTCATTCACCCATTCACACACACACATTCACACACCAATGGCGGCAAGCTGCCATGCAAGGCGCTGGCCCGCCCACTGGGAGCAATTCTGGGGTTCAGTGTCTTGCCCAAGGACACTTCGATGTGTGTTCAGCCGGTTCTCGAACCGCTGATCTGCCAACCTTGTGATCATTAGACGGCGACTCTACCTCCTGCGCCACAGCCGCCACAATCACATGCCTACCCCCAAACCCTGCCCAAGTCAAACCCTGCCCAAGTCAAACCCTGCCCAAGTCAAACCCTGCCCAAGTCAAACCCTGCCCAAGTCAAACCCTGCCCAAGTCCCAAACAAGTCCCCAAGGGGGCCATGGGCCTGGGCTTTTGCGAACTGACCTCTCTGGACCCCAAAAAAGCTGCCGGGTCAGACGAGCTGGCGGCGTTCTTTATTAAAACTGCCGCCCCCATCATCGCAGCCCCCCTAACAGACCTGTTGAACCTCTCCCTTCTTTCAGCCAGTTTACCTGCCGAGTGGAAAGAAGCGATTGTGCTCCCACTGTTTAAAGGTGGTGACAAGGCTGACCCAAATTGTTATAGGCCCATTTCAATCCTGCCCTGTCTGTCTAAGTTATTTGAGAAACTTGTCAACAAACAACTCACTACTCATCTGCATGTGTATAACTTACTTTCTGGGGCGCAGTCTGGCTTTCGCGCAGGGTACGGTTGTGTTCCAACAACCCTAAAGGTACTCAACGACATCACTTCTGCGTTAGATGCTAAGCAGCACTGTGCGGCAATATTTATTGATTTGGCAAAGGCTTTTGACACCGTTGACCATCCCACTCTACTGAACAGACTGAGTAGCATCTGGGTTACTAACCACTCACTAACCTGGTTTTCTCATTACCTCTCTCACCGGGTGCAACGTGTGAGGTTTGAAAACCTTCTCTCTCACCCCCTCCCAGTCACCAAGGGTGTCCCTCAAGGTTCCATACTTGGTCCCACTCTGTTCTCTATATACATCAACAATATCCCCCTGGCTGCTGGAAATTCACTCATTCACTTATATGCTGACGACACTATTCTCTATGCCACTGGTCCCTCCCCTGACTCTGTACTGACAACTCTCCAGGATAGCTTCCTCCAGATCCAACAGGCCTTCACCCACCTCAAACTGTCCCTTAACACTTCCAAGACCAAGTTCATGTGGTTCAACCGTAAAGGCACCATACCCCCCCCAGCCACCATCATTACCACCTGTGAGGGAGCTATCCTGGAGCAGGTCACGGTGTATAAATACCTGGGAATTTGGTTAGACAGCTCACTATCTTTCTCAGACCACATCTCAAAACTACAGACCAAGATTAAGGCCAAACTTGGCTTTCTCTATAGAAACCGTCACTCCTTCACTTCATCCGCTAAACGCACCCTCATTCAAATGACCATTCTCCCCATGCTCGACTACGGCGACACAATCTACAGGTCTGCATGCAAAGCTACACTCTCCACGCTCGACACACTGTATCACTCCGCCATCCGGTTCGCCACTAACGCCCCCTACAGTACCCACCACTGCACTCTTTACTCCCTGGTCAACTGGCCCTCCCTTCACACCCGCCGTCACATGCACTGGCTCACCCTCATCTATAAAACCCTCCTCCACCTATCACCCCCCTATCTGTGTCTCCTGCTTCACCCTCTGCCTGTCACTCGCAACACCCGATCCTCACTCCACATCCAACTAAAAATTCCCAAATCCACCACTTCCCTTGGCCGTGCATCATTCCAGTTTGTTGCCCCCTCTGACTTGAATGCTCTGCAAAAAACCCTCAAACTGGATAAACTCATCTCCCTCTCTGCCTTCAGACTCACTATTTCAGACACCCTCACTGATTCCTGCACATGCTTCTCTTCTCTGTAGGGCAGCACTTGTATTCATTCCCTTTACACACCCCCTCTGTCCACCTGCACTTGTTTTATGCCCCCATATGTCTGCTCATTCTCTACTCTGTTTTCTAATGTTTGTTGGCCTGTTTCGTAAGTGCTTATTGCTGTTGTTGTATTTGGTGGCTGTGTCTCAGTGGTTATTGTTGTACCGTATTTATGTTTGCTTGACTGTGTCTCAGTGTGTATCGTTGTATTGGTTTGTTTACTGGCTGTCTTAGTGTCCATGTTGTATCGCTGTGTTGATTGGTTGTGTCCCAGCGCTTATTGTTGTATTATTGTCTTTCCTGACTGTGTATCAGTGCTTACTGCTGTATTGTTGTGTTTGCTTGGCTGTGTCCCAGTGCGTTTTGTTGTATTGTATTGTCTTGTGTTGCCTGTCTGCTTTTTGGCTGTGTCCCAGTGCGTTTTGTTGTATTGTATTGTCTTGTGTTGCCTGTCTGCTTTTTGTGCTTACTGTTGTATTCCATTATTGATGTCCGTTAGTGCTTTTGTTGTATTGTTTGTGTTACATGCATGTGTTTAATGCTTATTGTGCTTTGTTTTTAACATGTTTTATCTTTCAGCCCCCCCTCCCCTTTCCCCTTATTGCAGGCCGGCATTGTAAATAAGAATTTTGTTCTTAATTGTCTCGCCTGGTAAAATAAAGGTAAAATAAATAAATAAAAATAAGCATCCATCATTAATCTATTTGTTTTCCTTCCAGCTATTTGACAGAAAGCAATATAGGTAAGTAGCTTATTGTCACTGTTCATGTGTTACACAATGGTAAACGCGTTGCTTCTTCTGCTGACTGACCTTGAGTATTAGAAAGTCTTCAATAACAGTTGGTTTGTCTTTCCTCTTTAGGGGCTTTGGTGGTGAGCTGATGAGGCCAGCAGGTATGTCTATCAAGGTCCATCCATTCTGAAAAGACTTCCAATAGCATAAAAAGTTTCTTAGTTTCTTGTTAGCATTTTAACTATTTATTAGAAATAAATGGAACAATGGCCCTTGATGCAAATCACCATCATGTTATCTCTCTCTCTCTCTCTCTCTCTCTCTCTCTCTCTCTCTCTCTCTCTCAGTCTGTACTCTCATTGAGAAGCTGTCCCTCTCAAAGATGCCTTTCAAGGATGACCCTGTCATCAGTAAGTTTGCATGTTAAATCCGTTTTCTAGGCTACATTGGTTTTTACTTGACATTTTGTTTTAGAAATCATCAACAGCTGCTCAAAGCCTGCAAAAATGTAAACACTATACGCATCATTACAGACTACAACAAAACAACTGAAAACACAATGTTCAGTGTGTGAGAATGTTCTTTTTTTTCACAACTGCCAAAGCACATTTTTAGAAACCTTACAGTATCTGTTCTCAGAATATATCACTGTAGAGTATTGGGCATTCATAGATTTGTGTGTTTCATATGAACAGTATGTAAATCTACAGAAAATACAGTATGTATGTTACGGTACATGTGGGAATACGGTACATGTGGGAAAACTAGGGTTAGGGTTAGGTGCTAGGGTGACTTGGTACATGCTGGCATGTCTAACCCTAACCTTAACCCTACCCCTAATCCTAACCCTAACCTTAACCCTAGCACCTAACCCTATCCCTAGTTTTCCCACATGTACTGTATTCCCACATGTACCGTAACATGTACACTACTGGGGGTAGTGGTGGTCTAGTGGATAGTGAGTTGGACTTGGGATCGGAAGGTTGTGAGTTCAAATCCCGCCTGAAGCCACACCACTACTAGTGTGCCCTTGGGTAAGGCACTTAGCCCTCAGTTACTCCAGGGGGAATGTCCCTGTAATTCGTAATTGTAAGTCGCTTTGGATAAAAGCGTCTGCTAAATGGCAAAATTAATTAATTAAAATTAACTACTGTACTGTATCACAACTCAATGCAAACACTACAGAGGATCCATTACACACAACAATACTCACTGAAAACATGTTGTGTGATGTTTTTTTATTTTATTTATGGAACTATACCACACACACACACACACACACACACACACCACAATCATTTGCAACAAGTGTGAAATGTGTTTATGGTTTTGGCAAATGAGGGCTAGTTTTATTAAATGTGTTTAGAGAACTAGTCATTTGGTTTAGAGAATTGGCTTTTGTGTTTTAGCAATTGGGAAAAACTGTAATATAGACACTATATTAGTATATATTATATTAGTACTGATGGCCATATTTGGGGACTTAACTGGGTTAGGGAGGGTGGGGGAGGGAGGGATCATGGACCCCATGACAGACAGATGATCTAACTGTGTAACTCTGTGTTTCAGCTGGCTGGCAGTGGCTGATTGATGACAGCTTAAAGAGCCTTCACCTCGTCTCCAGCGGAGTCAGGGATGGCATCAAGGTAGAGTACCACCCACTAACACCACTGACACACAGCTCACCAGACACACCACCTCTGGCCCTCTGTTTCCTCTGACCCGGTGGTCCGTCCCCCCCTGTAGGAGAGAGCAGTCACAGCCCTGGCGGCGCTCTGTGAGGAGTACTACCAGACCCAGCCGGGCCAGGCTGACACTGACGTGCAGGGTGAGTAGAGGCCTACTCAGAGGGCTACTCGTCGAAGCCTTATAGGCTGATGTAAAGGATGCACAGTATCTGACCTTCCTTGATCTCTTATGTGCGTGTCTGTGTTTGTGTCTGTGTCTGTATCGTATCTGTGCGTGTGTGCGTGTGTGCGTGTGCCTGCGTGCGTGTATGCGTGTGTGCCTGTGTGCGTGTGTGTGTTCGCAGAACTGCTTTTGTCTCAGTACATCGCAGGGCTGAAGAATCCGGAGGTGCTGACTCGATGTGGCTCTGCCCTGGCTCTGGGCTATCTGCCAAAATGTATGATCCAGAACAAACTACAGCAGGTGTGTGTTTGACTTGTTTAAGTTAACCTCCGGCGCAGTATACTCTGTGTACTGCATATGCATAGACAAAACTAAACAAACAAACAAAAATATGCCGTTTAGCTGACGCTTTTATCCAAAGCAACTTTTTTCAGTATATATGGTCCCGGCGGGAATCGAACCCACAACCTAAGCGTTTAGCATTAGCGCAATGCTCTACCAACTGAGCCACAGAGGACCACTTGTAGAACATTTGTATAGTGTATATCCATAGGACAATTTGTGTTTGTGACATCTTTGTGTGTGTCTGTGTGTGTGTCTGTGTCCGTGTGTGTGTGTGCGTGTGTGTGTGTGTGTGTGTGTGTTTCAGATCCTGGAGGGGCTCCAGCTGACGTGCAGTGGCCAGAGGGAGGTCAGTTTCACCGAGGCCAGAAGAGACGCAGCCAGGGCCATGGCACAGTGAGTGGCACCTCTAACCCTCCATCCTCTGGAACATTCTCTCTGTTCTCCCCCGCCGCCCTCCTCACATTTTCACAGTACCTGTCCCTGTCGACTGCTTTAAACCATCCTCCCAACTCTGTCCCCTCCCTCTTTTCCCTTATCCTCTCCTAGCATAGCATAGAGTACAGCACAGTGTTTTATTTGTATAGTATAGTATAGTGGATAGTGTATATAGCCTTTATTATTTATGTAAACCAGCTCTTTTCCCTTCTTGTTTTTAGTATTTTTTTCCTAGCACCAGGGGAGCCCCCCCTCCCAAATGTCGTTGTATGGTACCTGTACTATATTAATGACAATAAAGACCATTCATTCATTCATTCCTGTCTCTCCCTCTATTGTGTCTAGCCATAGAACCGCCTGTCTCACCTCCCTCCCTCTCTAATCCTCCCTTGACTCAGCCCGTCTTCTTTGTTTGTCTGTTGGCTATATCCGTCCGCGGCTGGGAGTGGACCGTTTTAGGCCCCCCCCAAAAAAACAGCCAACTGCCCATACCTGCAGGACCTGAATTACACGGAAGCCGACTCCCCTAATTCCTGTCTTTCTATTTGTTGTTTCTGTCTCTCTGTACAAATCTCATCACTCATTTATCTCTCTCTCTCTCTGCCCTTCTCGTACTCACTCACCTTTTTCCTCCATGTCCCCCCCTTCCTCCCCTTCCCCCAGGGTGTGTGTGACAGCGGGGGTGAGTGCCCAGGGTTCAGTGGCGTCGGTGCTGTGTGAGGACAACGTGCCGGCGGTGTACAGGGCTCTACTGAACTGTCTGAGTGACTACACCACGGACAGCAGGGGGGACGTAGGGGCCTGGTGAGGACATCCACAACCCTCTCTCTGTCTCTCTCTCTCTCTCTCTCTGACTCTGTCTCTCTCTGTCTCTCTCTCACCTCACACACACTCCGGTGTGTTTCTGTTGCCCAGAGGGGGTGGAATGTTTCGCTGCAGGGCTGCACTACTCCCTGCCCCGGGCCATGCTTACCTGCACTGCGGAATGTCACCAAGCTTGTCACCTGTGCCCTGTGCTGTGTGGGACACACACACACACACACACACACACACACACTCACTATCTCTGCCTCCTGCCACCCCTCCCTCCCACCTTCGGTGGTGACACATTCCTCTGTGAGGTAGGAGCATTAGAAGGCCCTGAGGGTGAACCTTCCTCTCTCTTAACAGGAGATATGTGTGTGTGTTTGTGTGTGTGTGTCAGCCAAACCTTGGAAGCTTCACTCGTGTTCTCTACCCAAAGTCAACTCCGAAACCAATACATAGGACAAGGAACCAGTCTTATCTGTTTTCATTAAACAAACATTCTTCCAGCCTCCTGTTTCCACCTGTCCTTGACTCTGTGAGCTGCGGCTCCTCTCTCAGGGAGGAGTGACTTTAGAACCGTTGTCCTGATTAACATATCACACAAACAAACGGTGCCCCGCGGAGACGACGCCGATTTGAATATCAAGCTCAGTAGAACAGGGGCCCTGAAAAGTGCCTTTGAGGATGGCATCAGGGATGCGTGTGTAGGCTTGTGCAGGCATACGTGTGTGTGTGTGTGTGTGTGCGCTCGCGCGCATGGTTGTGTGTCATGCTTGTGCATGTGTGCGAGTGCTTGTCATCGTCTGTGTTCTATGTGGTTGTAACACTCTCTCTCTCTCTCTCTCTCTCTCTGTCTCTGTGTGTCCAGGGTGCGAGAGGCAGCGATGAGTAGTCTGATGGAGGTCACCATGCTGGTGATCAGCAGTGCTCCAGAGCTCCTCTCTCCAGACCTGTGAGTAGCAGTCACACAGAGAAGGCTTCAGGCCCCCCCAGCTGCATCGTATTACACACCTCTGCTGCACTGAAACTGTTCCATGGAATGTGTGTGTGTGTGTGTGTGTGTGTGTGTGTCACTGTGCGTTATGTTGAGTACAGTACATTAGATAACTGACGTCACACTATTTCTCTTTGAGCTTTTGGTTTAAACGTTATGTCCTGGTCACTGGAGCGGATGAAAGCCCACCTCGCCTCTTGGTCATTAGTCCCGTCATGCCCTGATCCTATTCTCCTCTCTCTCTCTCTCTCCCTCCCTCTCTGTCTCTCTGTCTGTCTCTGTGTCTCTCTATCTCTCTCTCTCTGTCTGTCTCTCTCTATCTCTCTCTCTCTCTGTGTATGTCTCTCTCTCTCTCCCTCCACTCAGGGTAAAGAGGATGATGTGCTGTGTGGCCCAGCAGGCAGCAGAGAAGATCGACCGCTACCGTGCCCACGCCGGCTCTGTCTTCCTGCGTCTCCTCCACAGCAGCGAGCCCGCGGTACCTCACATTCCCCACCGGGAGGAGCTGCTGATCATCTTCCCAGTGTGAGTGACTGGAACCCTCAGGCTGTAAAAGACAGCACATTACAAGATCTCATCGTTAAATGTTATTATTTCTGTCAGAAGCTACGTTCCACCTGTTTTACTCTTCAGTTTTGGGGAGTGTCGCTCACACTTATTAGTGGGTTTGGGCGCATGCCAATACGGCATATTTTTGTAATTTATGTCATCTCTCTGTAGTTTCCGCACATTAATATGAACTGTCACTGCCTCAGGTAGAATAGAAAAGTAGTTGTCAACAGCGAAATGGGATGTTGAACCCACACAGTTACAGTGCATACATTTGAATGCATACATTTTTTTGGGTATATACTGTACGTTCTTATCAGGTAGGTTTTGTTAATGTTTCAGTGAAGGGGCAGGCGGTTTGAACTGGAACGCTCCATCTCAAGCCTTCCCCCACATCACCCAGCTCCTGAGACTCCCCCAGTACCAGTACCACACACTCCTGGGCCTCACTGTGTCTGTTGGAGGGCTCACAGAGACCACGGTATGTACGGCTCTCGAACAGAACTTGGATCAGAACAGGTCAGTTTTACTTGGTGGTTAGTGGTAGAGGTCTAGTGGATTGTGAGTTGGACTGGTGATCAGAAGGTCATGAGTTGAAATCCCACCTGGGAACACCACCGCTGCTAGTGTGCCCTTGAGTAAGGCACTTAGCCCTAAGTTACTCCAGGGAGACTGTCCCTGTAATCTCTAATTGTAAGTCGCTTGGGGTAAAAGCGTCTGCTAAAATGGTTAAAATGTAAAAAATGTAAATGTCAGCGCCAGTGGCATAAACTCTCCAAAGCTCTCCACTGTCGCTACAGACAACACTCTCCTAATCCATTACGCCTAGCAATAACCAAACCAGAGTCGTGTCAGAGCCTTAGTCACTGTCTCTGAACCGCCCTCTGCTGTCGTGATGGGAGCCCAGGCCACTGGGTGTGGTGACACACCGCTCACCACTCCGCTGATAGACGTCATTGTCAAGGTTGACCATAAGAGGGAGCTGCTGCTCCTCTATGAGCTAGTACCACTCGAACCACTGAAGAAATAGTTAAAGTAAAAATCTGCTCTCTCCAAAAACTCTTCTTGACTTTCTCAGGATTGTTAATAACACACAACACACCGCTGTGCTCCTCTGGCCCGCGTCCACTGTGTTCTTGTAAACAATATGGCAGCAACTACCTCCGCTTTAAACAAAACTCCGAGCTCATCCAGAACAAATTGATTCTGGAGCTGTGCTAGTGGTATTGGCAGGCTAGGCTAGCCTCCATCTGAAGCCGTGCGTCGCAGTGATGAATGAAGGTTTGTAAAAGCGTGTGTGTCGCTTCCCACTCCTGACCCCCCCGGCTCCCGTCACTCTGCAAGGCCCAGCCGGAGGCCCCAAGCTGGGGGTTCAAACCCAGCCCCTGACCCAGTCCACCCACTCTCCCGCTCAGCCTGTGAAAGCCTATCCCTCTAGTGGGACTCCGCCTGTGGGGGGAACACGCTCAGGATGATTTGTGGAGGTTTTAGTTATTTTTAACCGTCAGTGTTTGTGGACGTAATAAAGAAAAACAAGGTGAAAGCCTTTAATAGGTGCAGCGAGGTTAGTAAAGCTCAACTCATCTGCCAACAGAGCCTGTAAATGAATTCCCTGGGAGGCGATCTGGCCTCCTTTCCTCCTTTCCCCCCTTTTCTCTCTCTCTCTCTCTCTCTCTCTCTCTCTGTCTCTCTCTCTCTCTCTCTCTCTCTCTCTCTCTCTCTCTCTCTCTCTCTCTCTCTCTCTCTTTCCCGGCCTTTCCCTTCTCAGTCCTTATGGGCCCTGCGGAAGCTGGGTGGACTCTTAGAGCACCTCTGTATCTCTGCACTGGGCTGTGTGGATAAGAGGGAGCCAAGACAATACTGCATTCCTGGTCTGAATGGACGGTTCTCACACACACTGCCCAGAGTGAAAAAGCATCCATCCTGTATCCCGTGAACAGGGCCTCCCCCTCCCTGTAGCGCAGACCACAACGCTCGTATGTTTAGGAGAACTCATCCCAGTCGTCAACAAACGGAGACTGAAGATGTCTGAATGCCAATTGTGTTAATGCCAATCGCTCCACTCTCTATTTTTGCTTATCTGCGACGAGTCTTGTTGCTATTGACGTTGCTATGCGAATGATGAGTTGCTTTTGGTTGCATAAGTATTACCGGTAGTCATCACAGCCATGCTGACCCCCTGCTCACCCTCTGTCTCTCTCCCACCCTCTGCAGGTGCTATTCTCATCCCAGTCCCTGTTTGAGCACCTGAAGGGGATCCAGCAGGACAGAGATGCACTGGGCCAGTTTGCCGACACACTGCTACAAGTCTTCAGAGACCACCTGCACAACGACAGGTAACACACACTTACTCAACGGGTAGCAAGTGTACAGGCATTGCAAGTCTTGGGATGTATGTACTACTAAAGATATGCAACCGTATACAAAGCTGTTCAAGGTGATAAAAAGTAACATCCCTGAGGTGGTGTAATTTGAAAATGATTAGAAAATTGAATTTGTGTTGCTCTTCTGTCTATAGGGTCTCTGTCCCCTTTCTGAAGATGCTGGACCAAATGCTGGCTAATAGCTGCTTTGAGATTTTCACCACAGATGAGGAGTAAGTATGGAGAAGGATATTCTTTATTTTGTTCTCGATAGTATAGCTGTTTATTCAAGTCCAAATTGGTAAAAAAAACAAAATTCTCTCTCTTTCTCTCTCTTTCTCTCTTTTCCCCAAGTCATCAGTTCTGTGTGGTCTTGCTGACACTCTGCAAAGAGGAGATAAAGAGGTCCAAGGATGTTCAGAAGCTCAGCTCCTGTATAGCCGTGTGAGTGTTCACTTCTACTAGGATCCTCACATATGTACTCCAAATACCATATAACACTATGACTCTCGCTCCCTCCCTGGCTCTGTTGATAGGTTTTGTGGGCTGATCCAGTTCGAGGGGGAGGTCAGGAAGAAGGTTCTCTCCCAGCTCATGATGCTCCTCTGTCACCGCTTCCCTGTGGTGAGTCCTTAGAGCTAGCGTCGCCATATACATATACTATTATGTACAGTGCCCTCCACAATTATTGGCACCCCTGGTAAAGAGGAGTAAAAAGGGATAGAACATTTTCACCTTTTGGTGAAATGGCTTAAAGTCACACTGAAAACAATGAGAAACATCCAACCTTTTTACAAAGTAAATTTATTCTGAAAAGAAAAAATCTGTCATCAAGAAATAATTATTTCTAACAAAACCATGTGTGCCACAATTATTGAAATTCTTATGAACAAAATGTAACAGAAGCATTTTTTTCCATTTATATTTTAGTTTTTTAAAAGTTGATCAGAGTGTTCAGGAACTTTCAAACAGTAATCCATGACTTCCTGTTTCCCTGGGGTATAAATATGAGTTGACACAGTGGCCATATTCCCTTATTCATACATCAACATGGGAAACATAAAAGAACACACAAATCAAATGAGGGAAAAGTGTGTTGAGCTTCATAAGTCAGAGAATGTCTATAAAAAAAATAGCTACTCACTTGAAAATGCCCATATCTACTGTTAGGGCAATACTTCAAAAGTTCAAAGCAACTGGAACAGTTACAAACCTGCCTGGAAAAGAACCCACGTTTATTTTGCCCCCAGTCACAGTGAGGAGGATGGTAAGAGATCCCCAAGGATCACTGTTGGAGAATTACAGAGGATCTTGGGGTCACCAAGTCTCCAAAACTACCGTTAGACAGTTTCATGGTACTTCATACCAACAAATTATTTGGAAGGCATGCCAGAAAAAAAGCCTTTCCTGTCATTTCACCCCAAACGTAAGCGCATGGAGTATGCTTCACGCTGCTGGAACTGGGACTGGAACCGTGTTCTATGGTCAGAGGAAACAAAATGTAGCTTCTTGGCAACAAACACTCAAGGTGGGTTTGGCGTAAAAAGAAGGATGGCTTAACCGAAAATAACCTGATCTCCAATCTTAAGTATGGTGGAGGTTCTGTGATGTTGTGGGGCTGTTTTTCCTCCAAAGCACCAGGAAACTAAAACTGGGTTGTCATTGGATCTTCCAGCAGGACAATTATCCAAAACATATGTCCAAATCAACACAAAAATGGTTCACTGAACACAAAATCAAGCTTCTGCCATGGCCATCTCAGTCACCTGACCTAAACCGCATTGAAAACCTGTGGGCTGAGCTGAAGAGGAGAGTGGAGAGAGAGGACCTAGGACCCTGGATGATCTGGAGAGATTCTATAAAGAGGAATGTTCTCGGATAACTTGCTCTGTATTCTCAACCTTATTCGATGTTACAGGAGAAGACTCAGTGCTGTTTTATTGGCTGGCAAAGGGAGGTTGTACAGTTTGTTGTACAGTTGTAAAGTATTAAATGCAGGGGTGCCAATAATTGTGGCACACATGGTTTTGTTAGAAATCATTATTTCTTGAAGACAGATTTTTGTATTCTCAGAATAAATTAACTTTCGAAATTTCGTTGTTTGGTACCTGTACTATATCAATGACAATAAAGACCATTCATTCATTCAACTTCAATTAAAGGTTGGATGTTCCTTTTTTTTTTTTTTCAGTGTGACATTAACTTATTCACCAAAAGGTGAATTCTCTATAACCCTTTTTACCCATCTTTACCCGGGGTGCCAAAAGTTGTGGAGGGGTTTGTATAGATTAAATATGTATGTATGTTACGGTACATGTGGGAATACGGTACATGTGGGAAAACTAGGGTTAGGTGCTAGGGTGCTAGGGTTAGGGTTAGACATGCCAGCATGTACCAAGTTGACGTTTTATGCTGCCATGTCCCCGGAAATGCCAACATAAACTGTTTTCCCACATGTACCGTAACATGTATATACTGTATTCATGACGAATGTCATATGTTGTTGATGCCAGACAATAAAGCTCTCTCAGAGATACCGTCCCCTCATGTTGCTGTGTATCTCTCTCTGTGTATCTCTCTCCACATGCTTGACATCTCTCTTGCTCTCTCTCTCTCTTTTGCAGATCAGAAAGACCACCGCTGGCCAGCTGTACGAGATGCTGCTGACCTACGATGACGTCATCGACCCGGACGTGATGGATGACGTCATGACCAGCCTGAGTGACACTAACTGGTAAGTGGTCATACAGGGTGGCTACTGCAGATGAATCATGTAGGAACCTAATCCATTTGGGATTTGATTTGACGTTGTCTTATCGTTGCTCTGTACGTATCCCTCTTTTGTCCCCTCGTTCAGGGAGAGTGACATTGCCACAGTGCGTACCCACAGGAACCAGATCTGTGATTGGCTTGTCGTGCCGAGGCCCCAGCTGATTGACAAGGTAACGTTTTTTTTTTTAAGAACTGCCAATCAGTAGCATCTGTGGGTGAAGACACAAGTGTGTTTTGCGTGTGTGAATGGTGTCTGAAGGCCATATGCCAGTGACAGCACAGCCCATTCATCTCAGGGTTTCAAACTAAAGAGGTTTGTTTGTGTGTCAGTTTTAACGCTGGCTGTTAGGCCTAGACATCTGCCTTCCTTTGCCAACCTCTGATTCACTTTAGTGTAATTAGTGCCTAATGAGGACTGTGAAGATAATGAGCAACGTTCAAAGACATAACCTGAAACTATTGAGAGTAACAACTTGATTACATTTTTGCTTACCAAAAGAAATAACACATGTTAGCAACTTTAAGCTCCCTGTCACATCTGATTAAGCTCAATATTGCTGTTGTTTTTTCTCCCCTTTTCGTCAATAGAGCTCTGTCCAGTAGGCTACTCTCAGCAGGAACCGTTAAACAGCACTGGATCCATCAGGAAGGTGTTCTGTGGGACACAGCCCCCCCCATCCCTTCCTGAAGCTGTCAGTCTGCATGTATCCGTCGATCTGTCAGTTTACCTGATTACATACAACGTCGATAAATATATGGACTAATCAAGTTATGAAATGAACCTTTATTTAACCAGGGAATTAAAATCGGTCAATAAACAAATAAAAACATGAATCATTTTTCCTGTCCCATTTTAACTGTGAAATGATAATGGCTAAGTCCTTCATTGTGAGTGGTGGGAAACTCTTCATCATAACGAGTGCAGGGCAAGTCTTGTGAAACAGTTCTCTGGAAGTGGCGAGGGTGGGGTATCTACCCATCTAGTAGCATGTAACAAGTACCGTGAAAAACACAGACAGGTGAAACTGAAACTATAGCCAGTGTATATCATTATACTCCAGGGAAACTAGTGCCATTTAGCAGGCAGTGGAGACTCTGGCCCACCTACATAGGTCATTTAAGCCCTACTCTCCCCTGGGTCCTATGTCCTATGAAACCCTTGCTTTCTCTTTCCATCTCACTGGAGGTGCCAGAGTCTGGTAGAGAACCAGAAGAACTCCCTCCCCACAACGCAATGAGGAGTCTGGGGCACCGCATCAGCATGGGTCGAGGCTCTCTCATTAGAGCCCAATAGGGAGAACATTGTTTCAGCCGGCTCTCTGTCTGACGCACAAACAAAGGTGCGATTGTTGCATGATTTCAGACCTGGATGAATAGGTCCTATGAATGTAGCAGAGAAGAGGGGAGGGAATTAACAAGACCATGTCTGTCATACTAGGGTTGACTGTTAAAGACATATTACAGGATGCCTCAGGCCAGGAATCATTCTTATATTGCATTACATGTTTTGTATAACATGATTTATCCTTTTTTAATTCACGTGGAATCTTAGTTTACCCCAGTGGCTTTCCCCAGTAGGTGTCTTACATTCAAATGTACACTCACAACATGCAGAGGGAAAGTAACCTTTTACTTCAGTCATCTTGTGGCTTTGGCATTCGTTATTTTATCAGATTATTTGTAATTACGTGTATAGCCTGGACTTTTAAAGATAGCATCTCTAAAGCTATTACCTCACTCAGCCTACCGTTTTATATTTTTATCTCTTCATTACTACTTAGCTTGCACTTTCATCATAATGCAGTGTAGTGAAACATGATATTGCTATCACAGTAATAACATTAGTGATGGCGCCACCCTTAAGACACAGGCTCTCTGCTGTGAGGTCCTCCACACTGCCCACTGAGTCACTCAGGTCACTGCCCAGAGGGTTGTGGAGGAGTCAGACCACAACTCAAATATAGAACACAAAAGAAGTGTAGACATGATTTGAAATGGATATACTAGTCTAGTTTCTATTAACGGATACTTCAAGGCCCCAACATTATCTTCAGGTGGTATGTCCCCTCCTTGAGACACCGCAGCATCTGTGCCCTAGACAGTAGACACTCATTATGAAGGCCTACCTATGGACACACACTGTATGTTCACAGTCATTGAGATGGTGCTGTACCTCCCTACTCTGCCTGGTAACCGATGACAAGAGCAACCTCTGTCCCCTTCAGAGAAGAGGAGGTGAGCCAGAAGCCTCCGCACACATTCTTCAGCCCACATTCACCGTCCCACACAACATTTACATTTTAACCATTTTAGCAGACGCTTTTATCCAAAGCGACTTCCAATTAGAGATTACAGGGACAGTCTCCGCGGAGTAACTTAGGGCTAAGTGCCTTACTCAAGGGCACACTAGTGGTGGTGTTCCCAGGTAGGATTGGATCTCATGACCTTCTGATCACCGGTCCAACTCACTATCCCCTAGGTCACCACCCCCACCGCCCCACACACCCTCCCTGGCTGGGTGTTGTTTGGTTTGTCTGGGCTCCTCAATATTGCTCCATACCCCATCCAGTAATTCTTCTTTAATTAATTCCCTGCTAGATGAAAAATCCTGTTTTTGTTATTGAAAGTAATGGTGTGTGTGTTTTTTTTTTTTTTTTTTTTTATCAAGGCAGCATTGGTGGTAAACTGAGCAGCTTTGCTACAGTGCTCAGAGGAGGAAGGAATGCTAATAATTCTAAAAGGCTTACAGTTCGCCGGCAGTAGCCATGGCAATGCCTCTCGTACAATGGTGGCCTTTTAGAAGCAGGGCGAAGGGAGGGGGCGGCTCTCTCATTGACTCACTTTGGTGTGATATTAGGAAAGACCTCCTTGCACTCTCTAGTGTTCTGTTTATGATGGGATTAAGTGGTGCCCATAGAGATTTACCCAATTCCCAGATTAGGGAGTGGTCAGAGTAATAGTGTTTTAATAAAGTCAAATCTGTTTATGATTGTATTTATTGAACATATATCAATGGATTTGAGTGTATTTAGCACACGTAATCACACTTTGAACCATGGGGCATGGTTTGTGTATTATATTGACATTAGACAAAATAGGAGAGACTGATGATATGAGAATAGTTGTATGAATAGTTGTATGAATAGACTGATGATATGAGAATAGTTGTATGAATAGACTGATGATATGAGAATAGTTGTATGAATAGACTGATGATATGAGAATAGTTGTATGAATAGCACATAGCCTACACATTTTTCTTTGCGTTTACACATTACCTGATTCCTTTGGAACAGCAATTTTATCTGCCTCAGGTCCAGACTGGTGAACTGGTTTATTAGTGTTCAGAATAGTCACACACACACACACACACACACACACACACACACACACACACACACACACACACACACACACACACACACACACACACACACACACACACACACACACACACACACACACACACACACACACACACACACACACACACACACACACACACACACACACACACACACACACACACACACACACACACACACACACACACACACACACACACACACACACACACACACACACACACACACACACACACACACACACACACACACACACACACACACACACACACACACACACACACACACACACACACACACACACACACACACACACACACACACACACACACACACACACACACACACACACACACACACACACACACACACACACACACACACACACACACACACACACACACACACACACACACACACACACACACACACACACACACACACACACACACACACACACACACACACACACACACACACACACACACACACACACACACACACACACACACACACACACACACACACACACACACACACACACACACACACACACACACACACACACACACACACACACACACACACACACACACACACACACACACACACACACACACACACACACAGAGCAGTGTGGCAGTATATTACAGGGAAGTTCCAAACCTCATGATTTTGATTATGGTTTATTTTCATATCTTTGTTTCATTTTCTCCTGCGTCATCTCAGTGGGCTTGTTGCTTGTCGGAGGACAATGTGCAGGCTTGTGTGTATTTAAGAGAAACAGAGTAGGCCCACAGGCTTGCTCTCTCTCTCTCTCTGAGGACTTATTGTTACCGAGAGAGAGGTTGTAATTCCATTCATATGATCCATAGATTGTAATCAATACAACAAAACCTTGGATGATCAAGCCCATTTCCCTCTCATTACCACTGGTCAGACTGGGGTGGACAATCACTGCTATGTGTTCTACTGTAATAGGAAATACATATTTGGTTCTCATGCTTTTTTTTCAAGCAGCTTTGCGTCATAAACATCTTTCCTATATGGCCACATGGATGCTCTGGGAAAGACTACATCATTGAATAACATTGGATATAATGAAGTCATTCATTATAGAGGGCACCATATGTATCCCTCATGATACCAATGTTGTTCTGTTTTATCAGCGGTGTAGGTACAGTAGATCGATGAGACGAGCGCCGTCATTCACGTACACGAACCACCGTACCTTTTGTGTCGCTTAAAGTATAGTCGTATTGTTCTCGTGCTACCAGTAAAGCTGAAGTGAACATGTCGAGTAATGAACTTGGCCCTGGAGTGAGAACACCTCAGACCACGGCCCGCGTGTGGTCTGTGTTTGTAGCCGCCGAGGGCGTCTGATTACCTGATTACCCCCAGATGTTGTGTCCTGCAGGGATTTCCTGTGTGTGTGCTGTGCTCTAACACCTGGCGCAGGAGACATGGCACCTCAGGCTCGTTAGAGTAATGGGCCCAGGTTGGTTAGCACAGAACAGCCTCTAATTACCCAGCGTTTAAAGAGGAGAGCTGCTGTGGGCCAGCTATTACAGGACTGTCTCCATAACTGAGGCTATTAAGGGCCCTCTAAACGGAGGCTGTTTGTAATAATGGGGGGGGGGGGGGGGGCATAATCCCCTATTCTGCATCTACTTTAATGATAATGCATCGCAATGCCATTCATCACAGGTCGGAGTGATGTTGGTTAGTATAGAAGATATGTGTCACATTTTGTCTCTTCTCTTGCGCAGGGAGTGAGAGGGACGGATGGATGTGAAAGAAATGGCAGGTTTCTGGGGCAGGATCAGTGAGTGACTTCTTTATGATTGCTGCTTTGTTTTGACTAATAAGGCCTAGCATCTTGTTTGAGATTTTTTTTTTTTTTTTTATGTGTGTAGTATAATCTCTGTTCTGTTTATGTTGCCTTGGCGTCCCCTTCTGCGATGTTTACGCGAGCGAGGTAGCACTGTATGAACTCAGACATGCTTTGTGAGGTAGCACTGTATGAACTCAGACATGCTATGCGTGTTTAGATTTCCAAGGCCTTCTTTAGTGCACATGGTTTTTGTTGCTCACCATATTGGAGCCCACAGTAAATCACCCGTAGCTAATCTATGGTACTGAAAAACGTTGAGGCCAGATGCCAAAGGGGGAAAAAAAGTGGGGTTGTTATTAATTTTTCAATCCGTTAGAAAAAGTAGGAAATTGTAAAAGGAAAAGTACTAGTAGAACTTAGCTGAATAATGTAATTATATGATTTATAGAAATAGCAGAGATACGGTAATTACATGATTATGATAGAAATAGAAGAAATGCTATAATTACGATTATGACAGCTGATGCAGCCTCTCTTCAGGAAACCACACTCTTTATAAGTTTCCAAAAAGCCGTAATCAACATTTTGCCAGGCATGCGCTCCTTGCCTAGGAAATTACCACGTTGTTGTTTGGAATTATAGTAATTTGGGGATGGAGGCAGCTGGATGGCTTTGGGAATGTGGGCTAATTGCTAAGCTGTGTGCCTTTATAGACCACAGGTTAATGGGCAGTGTGTTTTTATATCGCGTGTGCTCAGGGACGCTTATAGATTATTTGGCTAATTGACTTAGGAGGTCAGATTCTGGTTATGACCTGAGTGAGAACCATGAGCCCTATGCTGTACGTCTGGAAATGTCTAACCTTGCCCATTACTCCAGAGTTTGCTCCCATTCAGTTAATGTCCACCTTCCTCCTTCCTCAGTACACATTAGTCTTATCTAACAAATCACATTGTTGAAGAGAAATTGCTTAATGACTGGAGTTGTTGTTGTTGTTGTTGTTTTCTATTGGCTGACTAGTGACTGGCCTTGTTTGAGAGGAGACAGAACCTAATTAACTTCGCTCTCTTATCACTGGTGCACTGGAGGAGTCTGACCACCGCTATCAGCTCCAGCACCTCCCAGATTCCTCCCACATGATGCTGTGTGTGTGTGTGTGTGTGTGTGTGTGTGTGTGTGTGTGTGTCCGTGCTTGCGTGCTTGTGTGCGTGCGTGTGTGGCCTCTGGAGTGCAAGGGAAGGATGCTCTTGTGCTATCTCTTAGTTGGGGAGGTTGTCGGCCAGCTGTACTGTTTGGGTTGATCTGATATTGTGAACTCTGCGGAGGGAGCTTCAAGGACTTCTGGGAAGTGTCTCAGTTTGTATCTGTCTGTTGAAAGGGAGAGACATGGTGCTCACCACCTTCTGGGGGTCGCCAAGGTCCTCAGAGTTTCACAGGAAGATAAATAAAAAAATGTTTCTACAATAGCCTAGTTGTAGCAGATATGATAACACTAAAATTAGCCTTGACAGACTACGTTCTACCTCTCCTTCCCTTCTGCCCCCACATTTTCTTTTCTGCTATCATGATCCAATGTTATTTATTTGCCTCTTTTCGTCCTCTGGCCTTCCGTTCCAGGCCAAATCAACCCACATCATTTGGTGCCAGAGTATCACTCAGACCTGCAAATAGCTGACCCTTCCTGGCACTTCCTCTGGCTTGTGGGTATCTGATTGCATCCGGGGCAGTGACAGAAATTCTTGGACCGGCCTATCTCACCCATTGCCAGTTTGTGGTTTAATGACCTCAACTTAATTTGTAACAGTTTTTTTGGTTTGTCTCCTGCTCTTATTTTCAGCAGGCTTGGGTGGACATCAGATGATCAGAGCCGACCCCCCTCTCCTCTCTGCTGAGCTGAGCTGTAATCTGAAGAGGGCCTTTGTCTATCTGTCTGTCTGTGTGTGTGTGTGTGTGTGTGTGTGTGTGTGTGTGTTTGTGTGTTGTTATGTGACGCTGGCCTGCGCTGTGGTGCTCCATGCTTACAGGGTGACTTCATGGGGACAGCTCAGGGCCCTGGCTCAGCCCGGCTCTGTCTGGAGACGGGCCAGAATGAAGAAGGGCCAGAATGAGCTCATCCATGACAACCGGGCCAGCCGGGCCAGCCGCTCGCCCCCCTCGCAGGGGTGTCCTTCCACTCGACCTTTGCCCTCGTCTGTTGAACCCTTGGCGCTCGGTAGTGCTTGGCCCTGATGTGAGCCCAGGGACAGTGTGACAAGCCTTCCCAGCATCGGTCCAGCGGCTGACCACCGGCTGCCTGCCCTGCCTTACCGCCCCCTCGGCGCCTGTGGAGGACAGCAGAGGCTCAGGCCTCTGTTATTTCCTAGAGACCTAGTTTGCTCTGGACACATGCCAGCGTAGAGCAGCAGGGGACAGGGTCGAGTCAGCTCTCAGGGGTGGTCCTGTGGTGTGTGTGTACTGTGTGTGTGTGTGTGTGTGTGTGTGTGTGTGTGTGTGTGTACGTGCGTGTGCATTTGTGTGTGTGTGTGTGCGTGCATGAGAGAGGGAGTGAGAGAGAGAGAGATCTCATAATGGCGGGATGATGTTTTGCTTTTTTTTTTACTCCATTATTTCAGCTTTGCTGCTAAGCCGTCTGTGGCTTTGTGATCTCTCTATCTCTCTGTCTAGACCTCCATGTGTCTTGGGAATAGAGGCGGACGGCAGATGATTATGATTCTGACTCTTACCAGCTATTTCTATGATGAAGAATGTTGGAGATTGGGTGGTGTGGTAGGGACTGTAGGAGTGTGTGTGTGTGTCTGTGTCTGTGTCTGTGTCTGTGTCTGTGTGTGTGTGTGCGCGTGTGTGTGTGTGTCAGAGGAGGACAGAGAAAGCAAACTCCTTGTTTGAACCACACCAGCCATGAGCTCTTTGTCCTTTCTGTAGGGAGGTGCCACACTATCAATATCAGTATGGAGTTAAAGATCTCTGCAGCGTATAGGCTATCACCAGACCTGAGTCCCTGGGGACCAGATAACTCTCTTGGGCTCTGTGTGATTCCATTAGTCAGTCTGTTATTCTGTCACTCAGTCTCAGCCCAGGTTAACCCAGTCAATCTGGTCTCAATCTACAGCAGGCACACGTGTGTGGGGGCAGCCAGGGGTCAGGCACAGAGATGGAGCAGTATCTCCTTACTCCCCCGGCCCCTGCTACTACCAAGGCCACCTCCTCCTCCTCCTCCACCCCTGGCCTGTACCCGCTCCCACCCCGTGCTCTGCATTTGGAATCCATTATGCAACCCTGTCAGAATTCTCCGATAATTAAAAGGAGACGTTTTCAAAGTTCTCTCTTAGATTAACGGCTGTTCCTTCGGATCAGGCTGAGCCAAGCCAAACACGCCAGGGGCAGGGCGGGGAGGTGTTCCAGCGGCTATAGGGGCTGCAGGGTTTAGGGTGGGGTGGGTCTGGGGGGGGGGGGGGCTGGGAGCTCTGGGGCCGGCCCTGGGGCTGCTGCTAGGTGCATGGAGCTGGGGTTAGGGCATGTTTGGGTAAGTAAGTTTAGGTGTAGCGGTTGGGGTGGGAATTTGGACAGGGTCTACAGGGCCTGGCGAAGGAGCTGGGGCTGGAGCAGGGGTTACACTCTGGGGTACTGGCTGGGCCTGGGCCTGTGTCAGGGCTGCGGCTTGGGCAGGGTAAGGAAGGCAGCAGCCACACGAGCCTATTCTGGGCCTGTGGGCCAACTCTGGACGCAACTGGATCTCCTAACAGTGCTTGGCTGAGGGATTTGGCCCAGTAACACAGAGGTCAGAATCTCACTGAGATTGGGTGTCATGGGTATGACACCATCAAGTCTTTCCCTGTGAATGCATTTGGTCAAGTTAAGTTCCACGCCTGTCTGTGTAATTGGTTTTGACATGGTTGATTTTTTTTATTATTCATTGTTGGCTTACACCGCTATTTACATTCCTCATTCTATTTTTCCGTTCCATTATCCGGTCCTCCAATTTGACATTCAGTTAAACCTGAGAATGAAAACCAACAGTTTTAACGACAGTCCAAATTAACTTGAAAAACCTTGTCCAAAATGCATTTATTCCATTAAATGCGTTCATAAATATACGTTGGGCGGGGTGAGGTTGTGCCTCAGTGAAAACTGCGTGAGGTAGAGATCCCAGGCAGTTGAGAGATGAATACAGTGAACCACCAACCAGGGCTCAATAAAATAGGTATGCTGATATCACATTGGAGGAAAAACAAGATGAGTCTGTGGAGATTACATCAACATGATTTGTTCATTATAAGTGCAGAATTGTTATTGTTTAATAGCTAGCAGGTGTTATGAGTCATTTTCCACTGCACTGTGCTGATGCAATACCTCTATCTATGTCCTCATCTGTTTGAATCAGCTGTCTGGTCCTCAGGGGAGTTTTTCCGCTGTGTGTTGTTCGATTGAAATCAATGTTAAAAAGACGAGAATGAGCTGGACGATGAACTGACGATGAACTGATTGTGACCGCACAACTGTTAGAAGAAGAAGGCTGTCTCGTAAGTTGTGCCGTGCCATCATCATCAGTACGTGGTTGAGCATGTGATCAATTCACGACACTGGAGATGGTCTCTGCAGGAGGACAGACCAGGTCACGGGCCATGGAAGGAGCTGTTTGTGGCCTTGAACTTATGATCTGCAGAAAGTAACCTCAGGGCCCCTGGGTTCCAACCCGATCGTCACATGACCTCCAAATTAGATTATCTTCTGTTTCACTCCTTTGTCTGTGTGTTTACACTTATGATCTTCCTTGGTCATATGATGCTGGAGGCATCATATGCTTTCATACGTCCATGGTAGCCTCTCAGGGCCTAGGCTGACAGTTCATTCTGATCTACTGTACACATAACGTTCTTTAACCCACTGGAAAACGACAAAGACAAATAGTTTAGTTGTTGTTTAGTGTTCTTGAAGAGCCTTATTCAGAGGTCAAGTGGAGACCCGTGATATACTGCCAGTCTGGCTAGAGTTGCAGTGTTGTTGTTAGTAATTTTTTATGGACCTCAAGATCTTCTGTGTCAGTATTTTCAGACTGAGAACTTGGGATTTATGTACTGTATATATATGGGCAAACTAGCTACTATACTAATGTAAAGTGTTTTACTCTCAGTGGGTCTTTGGATGTTTTAAGAGCACTCTGTACAATATTCAATATCTGTTTGTCTGTGTGTAACACTGTTTGAAGTAAATGTCTGAATTGTGGTTGTGGTACGTTTTTTGTCTTGCCTGGTTAACCTCATGGAGACAGCTGAATGTCTGTGTTTTCGAGAGTTACTTGTCTGTTACCCCAATTGACTTTGGTTTCAGCTTTCTACAGCACCAATTCCTGATAGTAGGTGTTTTTTTTCCTCCTCTTGTGCAGACATTTGCCTTGTCTTTGACCAGAGGTCCAAATTACAGTCTGGAAGTTCTAACTTTCAGGTGGTTAAATTATACACACTCAGCATAACCTCTGCTTCCATAGAAATGGTACAGCTGTTCACGCCTCATTTCCAGGCCAACCTCCACTGGAACAGTGACTGAGTATATGTCCAGTGCCAGACGTGTGTGGGTTATTAACATGATACATCTCACACAAGCTACAGTACAACTAACTCAATGTTATGGCTGGTGGGACTGCACAGATGTTTCAAATAAGCTATCTCTATAAAGCCAGAGGAGCAAGTAATTGAAGTTGAAATGAGAGAACCCACTGAGGCGTCCTTTGTTGGCCATAATGTATTCCTATCTTTTAACCGAAAGTGACACATCCTAGTACACTTCTGTTTGTGTGTAAGTAAGTAAGTGTCTATCCCCATGTGTGTATACTGTACACACAAACATACTGTAAGGAATGTCTCTGATGTCAATAGGGCTGAACCCACAGGCTTTGCTCTAGAGAGAGAGAGAGACATAAAGAGAGAGGAGAGAAAGAGAGAAAGAGAGAAAGAGAGAGAGAGAGTGAGATCAGAGAAAGAGAAAGAAGAAAGAGAGAGAAGAGTGAGTGAGATAGGAGAGAGAGAGAGACCGGCCCCTGTATGAGTGATGCCATGCTCCTCTCCCCCACATGGCCTGCCTACCCATGTGGTCACATCCCAGCATCAGCCTAATAACAAGCTGCTGCTCCAATCAGAAGAATTCAGACATCCGCCCGCACCTCAGCCTAGGCCCAGCCTCCTTCTCCATTTCACTATTTTAAGAGCCAGACCGAGGGGGGTTGGAATTACATTCAGATATGTTTAATCATTTCCATCAGTGGTGTGGGCTACGGAGAAGAGACTGTTGCTCTGTGGCTGTGCTGCACTGAGCCTGTTTCCATAATGTTCATTCAATATCCATACATACGTTCCAGAACGCTTCGGTAGAGGTGACCACATTGTTGCAATTTTCAGGGGGAAACGCAGTGCAAATGTTTTGCGTCATTCCTGCCGTAAGAGTGACATGCGGATAATCCTGTGTGCACAGATCAATGCATGTGTAGTGGAGGAGAGGCAGAGGACAGGGATGAGCAGGCTGGAGGAGGAGCAGGGGCAGTGGATGTGGTTTCTGTGGGTTCCCCTGTCCTGTCATCTCTCATGAGTTACTTCACCATGGGAAGTGGCTCTGGAGAGTTTACATTCACTGTGGATTGAAAGGAGCATTGACTCAGTGTGTGTGTGTGTACACTGTTTCACTGTTGCCTTCAACAATTGACTTCCTTGTAGGCTACACACTGACATATGTGTGTGGTATGAAACACGCACCAAAGTAGTGTCATCTTTTTTGGTCTTTTTGGTCAGTATTTATTTGACTGCGCTTTCTCTAAAGGGTCACCGAATGAGGACAGTAGACACAAGCTGCAGGATGTGGGATTCGTCCTTCATTGATAGTCTCCCCTCTCTCTACCCTCTCGTGTGTGTGGTTGGGGGGGAGGAAGGAAGAAGGGGTCTTGAACGGCGGGGGAGGGGGGGGGGAGGGAGGTGACTGAGATTGTGGGCTGTTGGGAGCAGATGACACTTTGCTGCGGCGGAAGCCGGAGGCTGGCTGTGATGTGGTGGGTCCTGACACACATGGCCACCATCTTCTGTCTCTGCCGTGGCCCGATCAGAGCTCGCAGCTCGCCGGAAACCCCCCGCTCCTCTGCCACGCCACGCCGCGTGCCACAAAGAGAGCTTTGAAGGCTGTGGTTGATCTGCCTCAGAGCGGGCTGCAACACTGTGAGAGGAATCCATTATGAGCCAGCTCTCCTCCAACGGGGATGCACAAAACAAAACACAGCCTCAATCACCCTGCATCTGCAAATGTGTGTGTGTGTGTGTGTGTGTGTGTGTGTGTGTGTGGGGGGGGGGGGGTGTGAGATACTATCAATGAACAGACAACAGGCCTATTTTTAATGCTGTTTTGGATATTCTTCTACATACTGTATGCTTGTGCATGATTCATTGATTTCCCATAAAGATCCAGCCATGGAAGACACACTGTACAGACACATCCTCTCTTTTTGTTTGTACATGTCAAGGCAAAAGTACATAAACGCATACTGACAAATATCTACCCAGACAGTGAATGATGTACTGTACTGGCATTCTACCAGGCAGGTCATTCCACACCTCTGTTCCTGTGGCAGTTATCTTAACCCCTCCTACTGTACATACATACACACACACACACACACACATTAACAGACATTAACACCACGAGACACACTCCCTGTCAATGGGGTGTGTTGTAGAAGGAGGCGTGAGTGAGTGCGAGCTGGAACAATGACATGTGTGAGTGTTGTGGTGGGCAGGGATCCATGGGGGTAAACACTGACACAATGGGCCCAGCACCACAGGCCGGGTGAGCTTCCCTCTGCCTGCTTCGCTCTACTCACCCTGTTGTTTCAGCTCCAGGATATGGGCCTGCTGCTGCCAGTGAGAGTGAGAGAGAGAGAGAGAGTGAGTGTGTGTGTGTGTGTGTGTGTGTGTGTGTGTGTGTGTGTGTGTGTGTGTGCGTGCGCCCTCTGGGTTTAAGGGTTCCACTGAACATACTGGAAACAGGATGTGTACCTGGAGCTGATGGTACATTATGGAAACAAAGAGTTTGGAGGACAGAGAAGCAATAGCACACAGACACACACACACGCACGCACGCACGCACGCACACACACACACACACGCACGCACACACACACACACGCACACACACACACACACACACACACACACTCCTTTATTAACTTCTCTGAGGCAGGTGCAGTGTTGACCTGCGCTGTTCTAGGCTGGGAGATGAGGAGGTGTGAACATCAACATGACAGCACGCACACACTGGAACACATGCCCCTTCCCGACCAATGGAGACAGCTAGAACATGGCCCTGGACAGGACCAGGGTTGGCCCGTTCTGCTGACTAACCCTCATCTGTCCATGGATTTGGACCTGCTGACAGCTCCTGTCATGATGCAGCTGGGATAAAGTGGTTTTAAGGGTGTGTAGACATGAGTCTGGGTGCCAAGAGTGGCAGGGGTGGCATATCATTATAAAACTGCAAGGCTGCATCACAAAGCAAGAGTTGTTAGCTAAAGGGCAAATTTAATATCACTGTGAAAAAGTTAAATCATGGAGGTTTCTTTTATAATCCATTAACTGCCTTTCAAAATAGAAGCCCTCTTTGCCAAATCCCTACTTTTCATATGAATGGGTCCTCTCTCCTATTAAAAGTTCATGACCTCTTTGTTTTGTATCCACACTGTGAACTTTGCCTTGAACTATGAACTTTTTGTCAAGAGTTTTTTACATATGGTTGTCTGCCCTTGTGACACAATGAACAATACCCAGTGTGGTGCGGACTCAGAGACAGTGACCTTTACCCTTTGAACCAATGACCATAGAGCTTTGCTGAAGTAATGGTTAAGCAATACTTAATATGGTGAACCATGTGCAGTCAGTCAGTCTGCCCAGGACAGCAGGGTGTTGGACCTGTTCAACAACAGCTCAATTGAATCAGTGAGTCATTAACAGGGAGATGGAGGAGTCATATTGTGCTCGTAGAGCAGTAGCCATGTTATGGCTGCTTCCTGCAGCTCTGTTTACAGTCTAGTCTGCCCTTTGACTCCCCTCCCTCACTGCCTCCCTCCATCAAATCCTGTATTTATTAAACAGTTCACCACCTGTCTTTCTGGTAAAGGGGAGACTGTCTGAGGAATGTGTGTCGCCAGTGTATTGGAGCTGGCCTCTGTGTTTCGGACTCCATGGTCGATAAGACGAGGGAGGGGCAGTTAACAGTTAACCATTCTGGTCCTGTGGTCAGGGTCTGGCAAGGGTCTGCCGTAGAGGACTGTCCAGGCTGCTGGTTCTCTCATTAGCTTGGCTGCTGCTTCTGTGACTATCCGTGCCTCATTCCCATCTGATGTGCCAGCGGGTTTTTCTGGAATACTGAAATAGCCCCTGTCTTATTTTATTTGTCAGGGATTCAGTCAGAATTCCCCCTCCAACCCACAGCTGGCCTAGGAATGTCCCTCTGGTCTCTCTCAGGTCTCTGCTCACTTCATCACCTCTCTCTCTCTCTCTCTCTCTTTCTCTCTCTCTCTCTCTCTCTCTCTCTCTCACTTTCTCTCACTCACTCTCTCTCTCTCTCTCTCTCTCTCTCTCTCTTTCATTCTTTCACCCTCTCACCATATTCCTCTACCTTGCTGCTTTTCCCTGTCTCCCTTTCTCTTTCCCTTTCTCCTCTATCTGTCTCCTCTATCTTTTCAAATGTGGTAGTTAGGAGGGGGTGTATGGGGGGAGAAGGGCCAGTGCCAAAGCTCACAGACTGTTCCCTGCAAAACACTAAGAGTTGCTGTGGAGATAGGATCACATATGGCTAAATTAGGTTTGGTCGGTTTGTCTCCCTCTCTTTGCCTCCTCGTCTTTCTCTTTCTCTTTCTCTCGTGCCTTCTCTTTCGCCTCAGCATATCCCTCTTTTCAGTGTGTCATCTCTTGTCTACCTTCGATCTGTCTCTGTCCCTTTCTCCTGTTCTTTCTGTGTCACCGAGTGGGATCGGAGTTCTCAGAAACACTTCTGAACTTGATGTTCCCTAAGTCTACTCCCTATTTGTTGTAAATTGTATCCCTTGAGTTGTTCGTTGTCTGTGTCTGTTTGCTTTCTGTGTTCCTTGTCCTTGTCCTTGTCTTTATCTGTTCCTTTACCCGGGCTGCGCCCCGGGCCGATGTAAAAGTTGGATGGGGGGCGCATTATAAATAAAATTAACATTAACATTAACATTAACTTCACTGCAGCTTTCTCATAACTGTCACTGTAGAAAAATTAATTAACACAAGAACAGCCATGAGAGGTCATTTGACCCCTGTGAGTAAAGAAAAATCTATCCACTCGATCAAATTTCAGGACCCTCCTTTCATGACTTTTCCAAGATATGTGCGTTCTACCACCCAGTATCCTTACATTTTCAAAATCACATCAAGATAAGCTAATATGAAGCTATTTTGCCATTTTTAGTGTAGGAGGCAGGCTAATTTTACAAGCGGCCAACTAGTGGTCTTTGTGTGTAAATAGCAGCTTAGCATTGTAAAGAGTATAGTAGGTTAAAAAGGCACGGCTGTTCTAGTGTTAAGAGACACAACAAAAATGACATTACACTGCAGACAGGTTACATTTGAACAAATACTGTAGACACAAGTAAGATATGAGGTAGTGAGGTAGTGTATCCAGAAATTCTAGTCTGCATATTAACCTCATTCTAAGAAATTAGGCCCAGAGCAAACTGTTATCTGGCAAGATTGGATACATGCATTGTACATCTAGAGTACCTTAGAAAAAAAAGGATTGCTCAGGGGGCCGATACTCAGTAAGCTTAGCAGTTATAAACTACAACCAAAACTGTGACCCATCTGTTAAAAATGATTTACAGCACAGGACCACGTTCCTAGTTTTTTTTTTGCCTCGGGAACAAAGAAAGCTCTGTTCAAGACAAGGAGCTGGTACAGAGAGAGGGGTTTATAGGTGGGGTTAGGTCAATGTAAAGGTGCTTGAGTAAACCTGAGTTGCTGTACATACATATGAAGCCTGAGGTTGGTTAGCCCTTAGTGAGTTCCAGATCTATTTTTGATGTCGTATAAAGGTTAGCCAAGCTACACATCTTTTTCGATTTGATGTATTCTATCCCACGGGGCGCACTGACACAATAACTTTATCATTTCTACAATAGTTCAGGATCCAGAACTACACCCTCTTCTCCTCCTCCTCCTCCTCTTCCTCCTCTTCTCTTCTCCCCTCCCCAGTTCCTGCTCTCACTCCAATTCAAATTAGTCATATTATGTGTAGAACAGCCACAGAATGATTATCATAAATTCTTTCTTTAGAAGAAAACTGAATCGTCCAATAAAATCATAGATAGACCCCGGCCACTAAACAAAGAGTGCTTGAGGGCTTGATCAGACCCAGGGTTCCAGGCTTAGTAATTCACCATAACTTTGGCGAGAATTTATTGTATGGTTCTCCCAAACAGAACAACTGAGCAGAGAAGCATGAATAATACATGGCCTAATGCCTCATGAAATATACATTGGGTTGAATACTTTGAGGGTAATCTGCTGCGATCAGCGGCACGCCGCCCTCTATGATTCATATCTGCTGACTGTGTGTGTGTGCGTGTGTGTGTGGGTGTATGTGAAAGAGAGAGAGAGAGAGAGAGAGAGAGAGTGTGTGTGTGTGTGTGTGTGTGTGTGTGTGTGTGTGTGTGTGTGTGTGTGTGTGTGTGTGTGTGTGCGCGTGTGTGTCTGTGTGTGTGTTTTAAAGAGAGAGACAGAGAGTGTGTGTACACTCCAGTACTCTGGAGGTGGAAGCGCTCGGTGATGCAGGGGCTAAAGTGAACCAGATGTAGTGGATGGGACATGCTGCGTTTCTGTGCGCTGAGGTAATTCTTGTGGTCTGTTGTGCGACCGTAAATACGCATACACTCATACACACACACACGCACAGACACACACACACACACACACACACACACACAGAAACTCATATGCACCCACGTACAGTTTAAAGACAGGCAGGCAACTACATCCTGCAAAAACAATGAAGGATAGGCTCCTTGAACTCTTGTATCCAGTTTACTTCACACAGGAAAATACAAGTGTAACATTGCTAGCTCTCCTCAATAGCCGTTTGGCAACCCTGGCAACATATTTCTGGGAGGATATAGTATAAAAGCAGGTTTGTGTTCCATATCCTGCAGGATAATTCATAGGGTAATAGCTAAGTACAGTGTTGCCAGCCAGGCACCTCAGTGGGGCCTCATGAGTAAACCCTGCCAATCAAACTGCCCGGATTTACTTGTTTATAGCAAAAGCTAAGGGAGTTATAAATATCTCATTTGTAAATTACATGTTTTGATTTGAAGTATATAGACTCACTTACCCAGAGATGTTAATAAGGTAATGGAGATGGATTGTATATTGATATTACGTTTTGGCATTATAGAGAGGTTTTGATGTCCTCTGGCATAAGAACATGATTGATGCTATTATTGTCTACAACATAAGTACAGTTATGTGCTACTCTTTTCTCTCTCTCTCTCTCTCTCTCTCTCTCTCTCTCTCTCTCTCTCTCTCTCTCTCTCTCTCTCTCTCTCTCTCTCTCTCTCTGTCTCTTTGCTTTTCTCTCCCTCTATACTCCATCTTCAGCCTTACACTATTTCGCTTTTCTACATAGGCCTGTGGCCTTTTACCAGTTGGCAATATGGAGCAATATCAACTTCTAAGATCTTTGGTCCCAGAAAGTTTTCCAGAGACCGAGTCTGAGCTTTTCTTGGCCATTGAACTGAGCTGAAGGCCTTCAAAGCCAGATCAGCAGCAAAGCCCTGTCTCTACTGGACAGCCCTTTAATCTGTGTGGGCCCCGTCCCGCCCGCCGCCCTGCCGCCTCAGGGGCCCGAGACACAGATAGAATCCCTGTGTACATAGGAGCCCCTCGCTCACACTCCTGGTGCCAAGGGGAGAAAACCAAAACCTGAGAAATCCCCCTGGGCTGAGAAGGAAGAAGGAACAGAAGAGAAAGACAACATTACAACCCACTGTCATCCAGAGTGCATGACTTCATCTGCGTCTCAGAAAACAAACAGAGAGCAGAGCCAGGGAGAGAGACACTGCGGGGGCCTAGTTGTTGGAACTTGCCTGTTACCTCACGCATACATATCAGCACGCGCAACCAAATACTCGCCTGCCAAAACAGCCACACCACAAAAGAGAGGTCTGTCCTCAAATCTCTACATTCTCCGTGTCACATGCAAATGTTTGTGTAGTGGAGGGGGATGGGTTCAAGTTTTGCATATCCTAACGTTTCCGGAGTATGAGGGCAGTGATTGGGAGAAGATGCATGTGTGTATGTATGTGTGTGTGTGTGTGTGTGTGTGTGTGTGTGTGTGTGTGTCTTCTCATGGGTCACTGAGTGATGTTTGTGCTCAATCACTGTGTTAGGGGAAGTCAGACAGCCGGGCCATTTGCAGGCATCAGGTGGTAAAGGGCTGAAGTGGTCATACATCTTCCCCTGATTGGATGGCCTGTTTGTCTTAGTCAGGACTAATACATCTTTATTTCACTTAATCTACTCAGCCCCCTTCTTTCCCTATCCTCTCTGTAACACAGGTAGCAGCAACTGTAAACCCCATGATT
This sequence comes from Nansenia antarctica, assembly GCF_963989245.1. Taxonomy (NCBI): domain Eukaryota; kingdom Metazoa; phylum Chordata; class Actinopteri; order Argentiniformes; family Microstomatidae; genus Nansenia; species Nansenia antarctica. Next base: position 64,882,295 of record NC_137675.1, on the reverse strand, counting down.
TGGACCCTTCGGTCCACATTATAGACTGCCTGGTCCACATTATAGGGTGCTATAGTATAGCACACCCCTGGCTGTACTGATTAAAACCAGAGCCTGTGAGTACTGGAGGAAATTGAGAAACCACAGTTTTCAGGAGGCCTGTGGCTGAACCAGCCCCCATGCAAGGTGAGAAACGGGGGGAGGCCCAGGAGGGGCCTGACAGCTCAGTTCCATAATGCAGTTCTGAGGGATAAATTCATGTCAGCGTTCACACATGAATCTGGATAGAAGACAGACATACAGCCCCTGATGCAGCAATGCCTCAGGTTCATATTGGACAGGACAGCGTCTCTGCTTCCACCTGGACAGTGAACAGCCTTTTACATGTACAACGTTCCTCCACCAACAGTGATCAGCACCCCTCTTAGGTACACACAGAGGGAGCGCGCGGGGCGGGGGGGGGGGGGTTCCTCCTCTCTCCAGCCTTTGTCAGCAGCCATGGGCCTGCTTTCGCCCGTCAGCTGGGGATCAGGTTGCTTTTGTTGGGCCCAGCCCAGGTCCACGCCACCACCCCCACTTCAAAGCCCCGTGTCAGGGCGCGTTAGGGGAGATGAGAGGCAGCGGGAGCTGGGCCTAGCGGAGTGTGATCAGCAGGGGCCACCGTACGACCTCAGGACGGCGTGCTGTTGTCTTAACAGGAGAGGCAGTCACGCAGCACAGAGAGGGCAGGAGATGTAGTGGGGTGCCAACCAGGGGAGGTGGAGAGGAGAGGGACTAACACAGGCGCAGGTCTGGTCTGAACACCAGTGTGAGAGGGGAGGGAGATCTCACTATGAACAGGAGCTAATACTTTTGACATGTAGAATACACCGTGTAGAATACATGCCAACAGGTGAACAGCAGTGGGGACATGCCCTAAGTGAAGGGATATTCTTATGATGTGAATGGGAGCTGTACTTGAAAGTAGAGTATATGTGCCTGGCAATGTGTAGAAAGTACAGGATGAGGACATTTTAATAGGAGGGTTAAGTGGGGGGAGATGTTTGATCAGAGGTAGAGCAGGTTGGGAGAGGATGGTGGGGGTCAGGAGTCAGCTCACAGGAGGCAAAACATCCTCCCCTCCACTCCCAAAAAACATCCCCCAGTGCCTCTGCTGTCGAGCTGAACATCCTCTCTCATAGTCGTGTCCAAACACAGCAACTCTTCTCTTTACACAACACAATCTCTGCTCTTAGAACAGTAGGGAAACGTCAGCGAATGGCGCCTTTTTGTAATGAATTTGTAATGAGCAAGAGATTTGCTTGAAATGTGGACACAATTGAATGCCTGATATACTTTTGTTATGTTAAAGGGATATGCAGTACTGTCGTCACCGACATTAAAATGATGACCAGAATCTCATCAACTAGTTTTTCTATAGGCATGAAGTAAGAATATGTTGAATGAAAAGAAAATAGCTCCAAGCTGTATGCAGACCTCTGAGGAGATTTGTACTGCGGATGTTGACAAAAAAGGTTTGAAGTTGTACAGATGGCAGGTGCGCTGGTGATGACACAGCCAGGTTTGAGACTGCTGTCTGTCAGTGTGTCTGTCTGGAGTCTTGTGTGCTCCAATAGGAGGCCTTTATCAGCAGGTGTGACCTCTGACCCTGCCTCTGTCTTCCTCTGTCAACACCCCCTGTCCTGCTGGCTGGGCTCAGACA